>NC_061092.1:54067073-54090285 GCF_015104395.2 Macrobrachium nipponense
GCTATAAAAATTGGAGCCAAGACCCGTAAATGTCTTCTTCCTGTAAATAGCAGTATGGAAATGATTGTGCTCTTTTGAGACTAAAACATCCAAAAAAGCTAGCTTACCCTCGTATACCTTTTCCAGATGAAATGCTGGATATAAGACTTACTGGAAATGGGAAAACAAGTCCTTTAAAGCTAGAGTTCACACCATCACACAGGATGAAGCTGATGCCATAATTAAGCACGTTGGGGAACATTATCATAGTTCGTGCGCTGCAAAACCCAAAGTTGCAAAACTTTGGCGGTCTTGAAAGCACATGCAATTTCTTCCCTGGAGTCCTCGAGTTCATCATGCGGGAATACTTGTAAAACGTTTGGGAAATGGCCCACATGTCCTCCCCTTCGTATGTAATTCGCAATATAAGGAATTGGCTTCACGCAAAAGGAAATATTCCTCCTGTCACTCAGAGTCAATTAGGTTGTGAGATCCCCGATGAATGCAAGTTCCTCGAGAGTGGCGGAGTTTTCTCGCAGTTTGATAGTGGTGAAAATTATGTGGCCAGATTACTCTTGTTTGCAACTAAGTGGCTTGATGACCTAGTGAATATAAAACACGGGCAGTTGATGGAACCGCCCAACTATATTTTATTGTTGTAGTACACGCTTAATATTCCTTTCGGTTCATTTAGTACGCCACGATTGTTTGCGCTGCTTCCAAACAAGAATCAAGAATCTTACAACCGCCTCTTTAATAAGCTAACTGAATGAAGTCAAGAACTGAGCCCTGAAAAATTTATGATGGATTTTGTAAAAGCACTCATTAATAGCATTTGATCTCTGTTTCCTGGTGCTTCCATCTTATTTCCATCTCTCTCAAAATGTGGACGAAGAAGAATGTGGATCTATCTTTAAAAACAAAAATCAGCATGATAATGAGTTTAGCATTAAAAGCAGATGATGTGACTGGTGGATTCGAAGCACTTGTAGATAACGACGATCTTCCACAAGAACTTGAGTCTTCTTTTGGAATATCGTACTTCGGATGTGTGAGAGGTACAGGAATTAGGCCGCTAAGAACTAGTCTTATGTTTCCCGTTGCTAGTTGGAATATGCTGTGAATTAACAACCATTTAGAGGGATATCTCAACGCATTGGTACAAATGTTCTGTAACTTGCACACATCCGAATCTATGGAAATTAATTACCGCAGTGAAAAGGGAAGAATACTTGGCCACCTGAAATAGATTCAACTTGATCAAGGCGAGATCTGCAGGAAAAAAAAGTATAAAGACATAAGAAAACAGCTACGGATTATTATTGAGCGATATAGTCAATAAAAAAGATGGATTTTTTACGAATAATAACTCACAACCTTCGTCATTATTGAAGATTCGGTCACATTTGTATGCTTTACTTTTTATTGCACCTATTTTTTATTACAAACTTTACATATTACGATATTTATGCTTTGCCTTTTATTGTACCTTTTATAATATTTCTTGTTTTAGTCTGATATGATGACATTTATGCTTTACTTTTATTGCACCTTTTTTTTCATTACAAAGCTATAAAACATTTTAGTAATATTTGTTTCCCTTTTCTTATATTTATATTTACTTGATAATGCTGTAAATATTTATTTCATGGTTTAGATTGATAAAAGGTTTTCAACAGTTTTTAATGAATTTTGCATTTTTTGAGATTGGGAGAGAAATTACCGGGAGTCAAATTTACTGGGAGTTAAATTACCTGCTACCAGTGACCAGTACGCTACTACTGCGCTACGAAAGGCATACACGCATAAACACACACGCACACGTGTATATATACTTATATATTGTAATGCACGTTTATATAGCATTATGAACTATTATAGGAAGAGTCTCAGTGCGTCGCACGTGACGCGCATAACATTCGACTTTCGACAAAGTTCTTTGGGAAGAATAATTAATGGAGCTGGAAAACCTAATTGGATTGTTTAATCCATGATATTTCACTGGCGCATTCGAAATGG
Organism: Macrobrachium nipponense; assembly: GCF_015104395.2. Classification (NCBI taxonomy): domain Eukaryota; kingdom Metazoa; phylum Arthropoda; class Malacostraca; order Decapoda; family Palaemonidae; genus Macrobrachium; species Macrobrachium nipponense. The sequence goes on from NC_061092.1 coordinate 54,069,072, forward strand.
TCTAATTTTCCTTTGATATTTCAAGGGGCGTTCAATGAATAGAAGCAATGAGGTTTTTATACTTATAACTTTTTGTGATATAAAAAGGAAATTGCATTGTCATTTTGATGGAGTTATATATATGCTCAAAAATCTGTCTCCTTATTACATCGAGGACTTTGAAATTGTCTAAGTCCTTTCAACTCCCGTAAATATTCTACAAATATTCCTTGCTTTACTTCATCATTTCTTGGATGTTTTCTGATCACCACACATCATATAACATTCACTCGTAAATAGCTAAGTGATCTATTCTTCTAATTTCTGTCCAATTTCCATATCCCTCTTATAAACGCATTAACTAATACCTGTAGCTTTCTTCCATTGTCAACATCATTTAGTATTGACGAATTTAATTCAGTTCACAGGTTCTTCCAGATTACGCCTACAACTCTTCGTCTTTGGACGACCCCATGCATTACATCATCTCTGTTGAACAGCAAAGGATTCATCGAATACTATTGTCTCATATCCAAGCATGCATCAACCCTGTTGTCTTTCCGTTTTATATCCTAATCCCAGCTTTAATATCATGAATTTTACTGATTACTTCAAGGTCATACTTTATCAGCACCTCCAATTTTCCATAAATACAGTTGACCAAAACACTCACTGAGACGACCCTGGTCTTCTCCCATTAGGTCAACAATTCTCAGTTTTACTTCCCAAATCAAACTTTCACATGTAACTTTTCAACTTGTTTAATAAATGTATCATTATTAATGTTACCAAATCTTTTGGTAGATTTTCTCATTGGTGTACTGCCGAACCCCACTAGTTATTCCATCAACAACTTTTTATGTTCTTCCAGCATTCAGATTTGGAAACAACGTCGTACATCATTTGCACTCACTTTTACAGCCATTCACAAACTGCCATTGACCCGTTAAAATCTTGCAGCATTGAATTTCGATTTCGTCTACTATTTCCAGAGATATTTCATAATAATCACTCATTTACAATTCGATTACTATGGATTTAAGCAGCATTTATCTTCTTTTATTAATTTTATTCTAATATCCGTTTACTGAATACCCTTCCCTTCTGCTTTTAATATCCTTCAGAATATAAAATTTCATCCAAAATGTTCCCAAATTCATCCCCAATATTTCTCCAGTCCCCACCTGTCTCACTTTCTCCCGTATTTCACTATTCTTTTTCTTTCCCATCTCCAGAAGATTGGCATATTTCCTTTAAACCACACCGTACAAAGAAAAAAAAATTGATCTGTGGATAGGCTCCCTTTGCTAAATAAAGATTTAATATTATTTCTGCTTGGTAATTTTATATGACTTTCTTCGACAAAGTATTCATGTAAAAAAAACTGCCCCTTTTGATAATTTACTGTAATTGATTACTAATATATCCTCATTTCTGGTCAGTTTTGGTTTAGGAATGATTGTTCCCTTAGTTTGTTTCATCTACCTTGCATATATCTCAATTTCTGTGCATCTGTTCATATCTTCCCTTCTTTTTCTATATCTCCACATCTTTATTAATTCAGAGGTGGACCATTACAGATCAATGCGTCTGTTTCTCCAACTGTTCAAGCCATCTGAGGTGCAGATGTAGGCTTCCATAATTTGTTTCCTCGAACAGTCTCTTTACGAACAGAATATCAATGGTACACTATGATTACTCTTTGCACACACCTATAATAAATACCCATTTCCGTATGTTGGGTTTGATTTATTAAAGGAAAATGAATAACAACTTATGGAGACTACAGTCCCTTTCAACTAAGGTTTCAGTTTTCATTTCTGAGTGTCTAAGTTGAAGACTTCCGCTCTGCTATTTTTTATGCTTGCTTAAGACGAACAAAATGTCAAAAATGTTTTAAGTTCGACCCACCCTCAGTATTCAGCCATCATGTAATATCAAAGCACTGTGCAAGGATGAGAGGAAATTTCCCGGTGTACTTTTACGAAAGGTTTTATGATGGTGACCTCTCATCGTCCTCGGTTCTGTCAGTCTTCATGCCGTCAACAGCGAGTGTAAAGTGACTACAGAACTTGATACTAAAAAGAAGATTCAGAGATATGCATTATGCCATTTACTATTATTTAAACGTAATGTTCCATTGTATGCTTATTCATATTTTCCCTTAACCTCGTTTTTCACGCTGTGGTTCGCTTTGGATATGAATAACGATATTCAGGAGAAAAATCTGTGTTTGAACCTCCAGGTAAAACACACTGGAAGAGTAATGCTTTATAACTATTTTTAGTGTTCAGTCTGTTAAATTTGATTTTGCGCTTACAAATATAACAAAAGTATTCGTTTTGATCTATATATTCTGAAGCAATTAATTTCAAAAGTTATTGAAATCTACTGTACCGGATTTTTATGAATAGTTATTTCACAAACGATATATATGAAAAATATAACAAAGATATGCATTAATATGCTATTTATTGATAATCCTTTCCCATTCCAAATAAAAACAATTGATATGGAACTATGTATAAAACACACACGAATATTCACGCTGAGAAAAAAATAAACACAGACAATAGTGAACGACTCTGTGGTGACCAAGTAGCAAAATAAATACAAAACAGGAAATTAATCCAGGCATGAATTAAATTTTATTTGCATGAGTACAGTAAAAAGACTAAACAAATGTTTGTCTACAATTTGTAACTCGCAGAGAAATTACAATTCATTGAACACCAGAGGAATAACGGAAAGATGACGAGACAACGAACAGGAATGGAGAGAGAGAGAGAGAGAGAGAGAGAGAGAGAGAGAGAGAGAGAGAGAGAGAGAGATTTACCATCATGCACTTGAGTCAGATTGCTTCTTTTTCGCTCGGGAATTCAACCCAGGACTTCGCCCTTGTGAGAGAGTTTACCCTTTACCAGGCAGACGGAGACACGGACAAACAGTCAGACAAAGAGGCAGCTGTTAAAAAGAGTCCCTGTTTTTGTATGAGAATTTACTGCCAAAAGCCGATGATGTCATCACGCTCGATTCATCACTGGGGTCATTATGTAAAGTCATGCTTAAAAGAATGGTCGTAAACTCTTCGCGGGAATAAAAAGACTCGATTTCCTGGGCATGTGAATGTTCAGTTTTGATTAGCGGGACAAAAAGAGAATGAAGAGGATACCAAGTATTTTTCTTTATAAGTCATTACAGAAATTTATGAAAGAGATTTTTCTGTCTTTCCATAATTACTCGTGAATCGCGTACACAAGAGAGGATGATGATGATGAGGTATTTTCACAACAACTTGAAGTGATTCACTCCCAGTCAGGGACAGATTTAGGAAGCAGGATTGCGGGTAAAAGTGGAAATTGTATGAAGAAAAGTTTGCATGATGTGACGTTCCCACTTACACAAATGACCCGCTTTTTCTTCTTGTCATATTCCCAAAGGTTACTGTCAGTTTTTGTGTTTGTTTATTTCTTGTACAAAGCAGGCGGTTAAGACTTTGCTCATCTATTCCTTTCTATCCGGGCATGTGAGAAGCTTAAGGCGATGACTACGTTTGGAGAGGAGATTCAAATTGACGCATTATCTTTAGGTGGCGGTCTTTACGATATTACAGAAGATATCCATTTAATTGGTGAAAAGTTCTTAGAGAATAAGGTTTTCTTATTTTCTCTACAACTAATATTAAAGAAGTTAGAATGGCTGGATATTTGGGCTGATATTCGGATCAAAGCGGTCCACGGTTACCATCCACTAATATCATTGTCAATTTTTAGCGTAGAAGAAAATAAACGAATATTTGCAATACGCGTGAAACATTGTATAGGAATAATGCTTTTTTTCTATGAATAATAATGAACACGTTAGCATGGCTGGATATCCGGTAGGATATCAGGATCAAAATTGTACTACGTTAAAAATGTCAAAAACCATTTGCTATAAAATATGCATATATGGTCCGACTTTGGTTCAATCCGGTCCCGTAGTTCTGCTGTCTATAGTGAACATACACACATACACAGTCTGTTTGTCAGCTTTATATATATATATATATATATATATATATATATATATATATATATATATATATATATATATATATATATATATACAAATCCTCAGAGGGTGTCCATGATACGAGTTGTAAAATTATCAACTTTATTATAACGAAACTCTTCGCACATGAAACATCTGTGCATCATCAGTCTGCAAAGAGCAATAAGACAAATAAATAACATATAAAACCATAAAACACAAAGAGAACTCACATGTATCAAAATAGTCTTTAAAAAAACAAGTACAAAGTAAAAACAGTAAAAAGAGAGAGAACACCCAAAACACTAACCGTCCACGAGGAGATGGAACGATCTGTCGTCAAATGCAGGTGACGACGTTAACTATGCCAGGTAGAGTGGCTGAAGAAATATTACCATTTAATGAAGGACACAAGTTTCTTAATATATAATGACTCGAGGGTAGTTAAGTGATCAGGATGTTTGACATGATCTTATATTGTGAACTTTTCCTTCTGGAGCTCAATTCTACAATTAAAAGCATGGTTCCTGATATTAGAAAATTCAGGTAGTTTTATTCTTTGTCCTGTTCGGAAACTAAAATCTAAATGACTGCAATATCGAACCCTCAGCAACCTTCGAGCTGAACCAACGTAAGAACCTGGACATCCAGGGAATGTGAATTTGTATATGACGTTGGATCTCATGAAGGGCTGAAGGCGATTTTTGAAATTAAAAAAGGAACCTATCGTACAAGGATTGTTTGATATTAATTTGACCTTGAGACACGGTATGTCTTGTTCAATGATTTTTTTAAAATTGGATATGAATTTCAAATCAGAAATATGAGGAACAATAGCATAAAATTACCTTTTTGAAACATCAAAATTGTGAGATAAAGGCTGAAAAAACCTCTCAAGTATCTGGTTGGCAATTTTTAAAACTAAGTCTTGTGGAAAAGAATTTGACTTAAAAAAAAAACAGCAAAAAAGAAATCTCATCATGAAAATTTTTCCAAGAAGATGCATACTTAAGGGCACTATTTACCAATGTGTGGAAGGTGTTTGATTTAAAAGAATGTTGACAGGAACTGTAAAAATTATAAGTAAGTCCTATATAGGTGCGTTTTCTGTAGACTGACGTGGCAAATTCTGAGTTACTTCTAGTGATTCTCAAATCTAAATAGGGTAGAGTACCTTCATTTTCAACCTCAACTGTAAACTTAATATTCGGGTGAGCGTTATTAATAAATTCTAAAAAATGAGGAACATTGCCAAGGATGCTGGAAAAACGCGAAGGTATCATCAACATATCTACGGTAAAAAGAGGGTCCAAAATTAGAACTACAGCCATTTAAAAATATCGACTCCAAGTCTGACATAAAAAAGTTAGCAAAGATAGAGCCTAAAGGAGACCCCATGGCGACTCTATCGACCTGCGAATAGAGCCGATTGTTAAAAATGAACATAGAATCTTGCACAGCAAGATCAAGTAATTGTTTAAAAGTAGCCCGGTTAAAACCATAAAAATAATATCAACATTGGAAAAAATTTTGTTTAAAATAATTCTGATGGTTACATGAGTGAAAAGAGATTCCACATCAAAACTAGTCTCCATCCTGTCTAGAAATTAATTGTTAAAATGCATATCCATTTTTAAGGAAAAATTCACCGTTACAAAATTCAGATAAAAGTCGTGCCAGAAATTTTGAGATGGAAAAGGATGGACTATTGTAAGAAGCCATGATATACATACATGACATATATATATATATATATATATATATATATATTATATATATAGTATATATATATATATATATTTATATATATATATAATATATATATATATAGATATATATATATATATATATATATATATATATATATATATATAATATATATCTATATATCTATATATATCTAATATATTATATATATATATAATATATATATATATAGATATATATATATATAATATATATATATATATAGATATATAGATATAATAGATATTATATATATATATATATATATATATATATATATATATATATATATAGATATATATATATATGCTAGCAACTATACCCGTCCTCTGGACGGGTTATCAGAGTCGTAAAAAAAGAGGGGGTATGTAAATGAGAGGTTATGGCCCTTACAAACGGCCCTCGAATTTCGGAATTTTACTAAAATCTTTCTGTGGAAGGCGGGAGGGTATGACAAAAATTTGATAGCCCTAGCTGTCAACTACGAATGTTTTAAAAAATTAGGGAGTTTGACCTCCTTAGGAACGGCCCAGGTTGTTCGGATTTTAACTAAAACTTTACGGGGGTGAGGGGTGGGGGGGGGGGTGGGTAAAAATTTAGTAGCCTCACCTTCAGCTTCAAAAGTTGAAAAATTAGTAAGAAAAACGAGGGTTAAGACACCGTTAGAAACAACCCTCGAACTTTCGGATTTTAACTAAATCCTTCTTAGGGGGGCGGGGGGCGGGGGGAGTCTATAGTAAAAATTTGGTAGCCCTAGTTCGAAATCCAAAAGTTGTAAAAAATGAGGGATATGAAAAAGGGGGTTTATGACCCCTTAGAAACGTCCCTCGCACATTTCCGGTTTTTTCTTAACCCTTCCTGATACGAGTGGAGTTTATGGTAAAAAATTTCGTAGCCCTAGCTTCAACTCCAAAAGTTGTGAAAACTAAAGTGGTATATATATCTAATATATAATATATTTATAATATATTATATAAACTATACTATAAAGTAAATAATATTTATAATATAAAAAAACATATATATATTATATAATATATATAATATCTATATGTGTGTGTGTGTGTGTGTGTGTGTGTAAAGGCGGTTATGGCCCCTTGAATAACGGCCCTCTGATTTGAAATTTTGACTAAAACCTTCCTGGATTGTGGAGTCTATGATAAAAATTTGGTATAGCCTAGCTTTAACTCATTTAAAAAATATGAGTTAGTATAAAAAAAGGGGGGGTTATGGCTCCTTAGAAACGGCCCTTGAAATTTTGGATTTAACTAAAACCTTTCTGGGGTAGTCTAGGCGTGCATAGTGAACAAACAAACAGACGGAAATTGACTATATATATATATATATATATATATATATATATATATATATATATATATATATATATATATATATATATATATATATATATATATATATGCATATTTGAGATTTTATTAATAGGTCCTACATATTGTACCACAGTGACAACTCATTTATGATTGTTTGTGCCTCAGTCGTTCTTGATCACAATCTTGAGATGATATTGAGCCTCAAACGAATGCTCACACACTTCCTCCCAGGCTTTTTAAAATCTTCGACAAACTAAGATACTCAGTATCATCTCCAGATTCTGATCGGGAACGATTGAGGCACAAATATCCTTGCTGATTTCTTCTCTATACGAAACTATTCTAGATATGGAAATACCACAGATAAGATGTCACTGTAATACAGTATGCTCGACATATTAATAAAAGCTGTAATATATTCTGAGTGTCAGATAGGTACCAAATAATTTTCCTCGGTAAGTAAGGGAAATTGGATAATGCAGCTCTTAAACAGGTCTTCGAGATTTCCTAATATCTATGACTCACTCAACACTAATATTTATTTGATTTCATATCAATACTTCTGACTTCCGAAAGAAGGGAAATATGTCTTTTTGTATGCATATAAATATTTTTTTTCTCTCTTTTCGTAGTTTTTTTTTTTATTTTATAGGGGCTGAACGCCGATCAAAAATGTTTTTTCACAGTTACTTTTATTTAATTTTAGACGAATATAGTTTAGGTTATGAAGCAGTGGTTGGTATCTAAGATTTTTTTTTATAATAGAAAGTTCCATCTTGCGAATAAAGATCGTCTTTACTACTTGTTCGTCTTAAGTAGTTTCTATTCTCTTACCTTAAATTAATATCAGGTAAAATAGGTGCACCAAATAAGTTCATATGATTGCTGCAGTTTTTAATAAAAAAATGAAAGCATTTTCTTTAATAATATTCCTTTCAAAATTGTAACAAACCTGTTATTTCCGTTTTCTAATTTTTGCAATGCTCACTTTCCATATTAAAGCTCATAACACACATAAAGCATTCATTTGCTATGTGTGATTATCGAGAAATTCAGTAAAATTTAATCTTACTTTTAATAATGTAGCGTTTTTTTTCTTTGCCTTCTTCACGAGAGTTAGCGATAGTGACTTTTGAAAATGTACATCAAAGGTCATTCTTCAGTCAGGTTCAAAATTCTATTTTCATACTAATTTTCTGTCGATTCTTTGCCATTCCATGAGACAAACTTGAAAGAGATTTCCACTTTCATGACCCTTCTCGAAGTATTTTGTTCACTCGTAAACGTTTAACGATTTATTCATGAATTTCGAAATGTCAGGGCTTAGATATATATGTGTATATGTATATCATAGTATATATATATATATATATATATATATATATATATATATATTATATATATATATATATATATATATATATATATATCTAAGGGGTGTTGCCTTGCATTTGTTATACTAATAAGGCACCTGTTGGTTACTTTTGATCTGCAATGATATACCGCAGATGTCAGTTGGTAAACATCTCACCTTCGTCAAGTATCATTGACTGTGATGATAACTTCCAAGTCCCCATCAATAGTTACTTCTAGTATAAAGGTTGAAGACGTTAAAATTCATAGTTAAATTACAAGTTATATTTAACAAAGCTACATCACAAAGATAGCTGCAAGAAGATTTTGATAGGTCTTCAAGCGGAGAGGTGTAGTGGAAGTATGATGTACAATTATGTTTACAAGATCATAGTAGAGCGAAACATTGCTCAATTTCATACACACTGATGAACATATGAATCTAGATCTGTGACGTAGGCACAGCCTGTTGGTGGGAACGACAACATGTTTTCCCAGAGGGGCATCGTTGGCGTTACCTTTTTCAACATTAAATCGCTGACCCAGGTGTCTACAAAGCAAGACGTTATACAAAGCGATGTCAGAGCAATGTCAAGGCAACGTCAACACTTCGTTAATACTACATTAACACTTCTGCAAGTTCCTATATGACCCCTTGGGTCATGAGTTTTAGTCAACAGCATATTTCATTATTCATAGAATGTCAAAATACATTCTTTATTATATGTAAACCTTACATAACGCTCGGTCTGCTATATAAAACCAAAAATTAGATTATAGTCAGGCAGGAAGTTTGACTTGCATTTGATATGTAACAGTGTAATTTTTAGATATAGATGTAAAGATATGATAAACATATAACTACCATCAAAGTGTTTAAGAAAATGGTATACAACTGGATATATGTAAAAATCTGATATATAGAAAATACTTATAAGTAACAAAATAAATGGAGTACACAAATACACATCCACGTATAGGGTATAAGGTATATACATATGGTATATTACTAAATAATAAGGATCCCATGTGATATATAATGATACAGTTATATACTGCTAGTCATGAGGATACATATACTACAGAAAATACTAACGTACTTCTGATAATTGCATGACATAAAGATTTCATGATGAAAATCATATATTAATGAAAATTAATGGGACCAAAATGTGAGAAGATACAAGGTAACAGATTGATTATCGGTGCTACCTGATTTGTTTATTCAAACAAATGATCAATATTAGTGCACTTTATATAGATTCCCAGTGCATAGATGCAGAAAAATATTAATTCATTGTTTAACTTCAATATGATCCAATAATGTACACACATAGATATAATGGTTAATAGATAATAATTAAGAATCTCATGCTTTACATATGGAATACATTGAGGTTTCTACTACACATTTAGCCAGCGTCTCAAACAGCATTTCACACAATTCACAGTTCCAAACAACCTCCTCGAGTCAAATGAAATGACCAATTTCAAGTGGCTCAAAAATTATACGCCTTAAGGGCCACTGGAAAATTGTCTGGGCGGGGTCCGACGTTCTGTCTCCTCATCCTACGTCATGCAAATACGTTCGCAATGACAGGATGGCGCGAGATTGCGGGATAGTGCGTCAGCTATGATATTCGCTTTCCCAGGTAGGTATCCTATCTTGTCTCCAAAGTAGTAAATGATCATATGCCACCGAGTTCTTTTGGGACTGTGATTAAAGCTTTTGAAAAACTCGGTAAGGGGCTTATGTTGAGTGAGGACCTTAACAGAATAGCCGTAGATTATGAATTTAAAATGTACTAGTGATTTAACGATACCTAGCCCTTCCTTGTCTATTACTGCATATTTGCTTTCAGAGGGCTTCAGTTTACGTGAATAAAAAACTATAGGAAAGAACTGTTTATCATATTGCTGAGGTAGTACCCCTCCTACCCCTTGGTCTGAGGCATCAGTTGCAATAAAAAATTCCTTACTAAAATTGGGGAATTTTAAGATAGGTGAACTGCATAATTTCTCTTTCAAGGTATCGAACGCTTGTTGATGCTTTTCAGACCATATAGAATCTACGCCCTTCTTCGTAAGATCTGTTAAAGGAGCTGCTATGATTAAATAGTTGTGTACAAACCTCCTGTAATAGCCACTACAGCCCAAAAATTGCTGTATCCCCTTTACGTTAGTAGGTACCGGAAAGTTACGGATAGCTGGCACCCTATCATGGACTACCTTAAAACCTTGACTAGACATTGTAGAACCTAGATAGACGAGTTCTGTTTTTAAAAACTCACACTTAGATATTTTTACTCTCAGATTGTGTTGCCTTAGTCTCTGTAGCACTGGCTCTAGTTTATGCAAATGTTCTTCTAAGGTATTAGAAAAGATTACAAGATCATCCATATAGGCATGATGGGTATCCCCTAACAAGTCTCCAAACACTCTATTAATCATTCTGGTGAATGTAATTAGAGCACAACGTAAACCGAAATGCAAACGTAAAAATTCATAATTCCCCTGGCAGTGCTGAAGGCAGTGTATGGGGTACTCTCACTAGCTAAGGGTATCTGGTGAAAGCCTTTAAGTAAGTCCAAGTTGGTGAAGTATTTATTCTGACCAAACAAAGATAATATATCGTCGGTACATGGCACTGGAAAACGATTGGGAATCGTTTCCTCGTTTAAGCGATGGAAATCTATGCAAATACGGCAAGTCCGATCTTTTTTAGGTACGACTATTAAGGGAAAATTGTAAGGGCTATTTGATTTCCTAATGACTCCTTCTTCTAACATTTTTTTGACTTCGTCATTTATCTCATTTTGAAATTTCATTGGGAGTCTATACGAAGGTATGTAAATAGCTTTATGTTTGTTCTTTAACCGTATTTGGTGTTCAATAACATCCGTTTTCCATAGAGATCCCTCGTTAGTGCAGAAAACATCATGATATTTAGATAAGAGATAAAAAAAATTCTGCTGGATCTCCTCTTCTTGAATATCTTTATTGATTTTACTTTTGATAGATTGTAAGAGGGATTCGTCAACAACAGGTTGAGCGGGATTAATTTCAGCAACGGTAAGAATGCGATATTTATTCACTTCCATATCCATGATATGTAGATTTTTGTGGAATACTAGATTGGTATTCAAATGGGTACAGACTTCAATATTAACTTGTTGCTGTGAGTCAACAGTGTATAGTGCTTGTGTTGTGGAAAGTTCGTTGATTTTCAGAGTGTCAGGAAGGATTAAGATTTCAGATCCCGGGAAAGTCTTTTTTTACATGCACCAAGATATTCAAGGGTGAATTCGTCTCGAGAATTTCTGTGCAAGCTGTTGGGTGTCTTGAACAATATCTTGATTTATGAGACAAGTAATTGGTTCCTCTATGTACATTATTGTTTGATTAACTGTCTCCCTTTTGTCCAAAACGGATTTTAAATCGTTAGAAGATTTATAGAATTTTCTTTTGATAAACACGCCATGTTTGGCAGGAGCTAAGACAATGTCTTGTATGCCCATAGATGGGTATCCTACAATTACAACTGGATACATATCAATGTTTTTTACAACTATAAAGGTAGCGGTAAGCATGCGCTTACCCACCCTGTACTGAATCTGAGTTACGCCTATGAGCACTTAACTCGTTATGCCAATTCCTGAAAGTCGTACTCTGGATTTCTCAATAGGGACGTTCGAAAACAACAAACGGTGAGTCCATAGGTCCATGGTATTACGTGGACTACCGGAAAAAAAAACAATGTAAATGGCTGATATTCTAAATTTACGGCATGTAATAAACCAAATGACTCAACCAAATGTTACCATGCCCTTTGGTGCGTTGCTCCTAGGTTTAAGCAACAACGAGAAAGCCGTCATCAGAAAAATAGAGAAGGCTCTCTATAAGATTAATGCTGAAGCAGCAATCATTTTTAACAAAAACATGTCTACGAGAGGGCTCCTTCCGAAAATATTATTATTATTATTATTATTATTATTATTATTACATTATTATTATATTATTTTATTATTTTTTTTTTTTTTTTTTTTTTTTACTCTATCACAGTCCTCCAATTCGACTGGGTGGTTTATTTATAGTGTGGGGTTCCGGGTTGCATCCTGCCTCCTTAGGAGTCCATCACTCTTTTTCTACTATGTGTGCCGTTTCTAGGATACACCTCTTCTGCATTGAGTCCTGGAGCTACTTCAGCCTCTAGTTTTTCTAGATTCCTTTTCAGGGATCTTGGATCGTGCCTAGTGCTCCTATGATTATGGGTACGATTTACCACTGGCATATCCCATATCCTTCTATTTCTATTTCAGATCTTGATACTTTATCAATTTTTTCCCTCTCTTTCTCTTCAACTCTGGTGTCCCATGGTATTGCGACATCAATGAGTGATACTTTCTTCTTGACTTTGTCAATCAACGTCACATCTGGTATGTTTGCACGTATCCACCCTATCTGTTCTGATACCATATCACCCAGAGGAATCTTCGCCTGATCGTTTTTCTATCAACTCCTTCAGGTGGTGCTCGTAACCACTTATTACATGCAAGGGTAGCTGATGTTTCTTGCACAGGCTCCAGTGGAGGCTTTTGCTACTGAATCATGCCTCTTTTTGTACTGGTTCTGTGCAAGTGCCGGGCATTCACTTGCTATGTGGTTTATGGTTTCACTTTTCGTATTGCACTTCCTACATATGGGAGAGATGTTATTTCGGTCTATCGTACTTTGCAAATATCTGGTTCTTAGGGCCTGATCTTGTGCCGCTGTTATCATTCCTTCAGTTTCCTTCTTTAGCTCTCCCCTCTGTAGCCATTGCCAATTGTCATCGCTGGCTAGTTCTTAGTCTGTCTCATGTATTGTCCATGCATTGGTTTGTTGTGCCAGTCCTCTGTTCTTTCTGTCTTTCTCCTGTCTCTGTATATTTCTGGGGTCTTGCGTCTGGCTTTAGTTAGTCCCTTCTTCCCATGCCACCTCTTTAGCCACTCGTCTTCATGGTTTTCAGATATTGCCCCAGTGCTCTGTTTTCGATGTTGACGCAGTCCTCTATACTTAGTAGTCCTCTCCCTCCTTCCTTTCGTGTTATGTATAGTCTGTCCGTATTTGCTCTTGGGTGTAGCTATGTGTATTGTCATATGTTTCCTGGTTTTCATGATCTATGCTGCGGAGTTCTGCCTTCGTCCATTTCACTATTCCTGCGCTGTATCTGATTACTGGCACTGCCCACTGTGTTTATGGCTTTTATCATATTCCGGCGTTTGAGTTTTGACTTGAGTATCGCCTTGAGTCTCTGCATATATTCTTTCCTGATCGTGGTCCTTCACTCTTGGTGTTTTATATCTCCTCCTTCCATTATTCCCAGGTATTTGTATCCTGTCTCATCTATGTGTTTGATGTTGCTCCCATCTTGGTAGCTTTATCCCTTCAGTTTCTCGTTTACTTTGCTTTTTGTATGTTGACTAAGGCGCATTTTTCTATTCCAAACTCCTTATTATTCATTATTATTTATTATTATATTATTATTATTATTATTATTATTATTATTATTATTATTATTATATTAAAAAATGAAGAATTAGAGATAAATTTGGGATAAATATTGGCGATAGTGAAAAGAAACCAGTTCAAAATCCAAGAAATATTGTATGGGAAGGCATGTAAAATATCTCTTATTTATTTAAAAAAAAAAATAAATCTAATAGTTTAAAAAAAAAAAAAAAAAACGTAAGACGACGGAAAAATCTATGGAAACTTAAAAACACCTCTCATTCTGTTCATAATATCTTTATTTCGTTCACTGTGTAGCTTGAAATATTTATTTCAATTATTTTCTTTTCATATTTATATCGTTCATACAATTCTATTTACAATTTCAAAATGTTGGTATTCCAATTTGCAGGTCATGTTACTTTCTTCGCGCTTATATTCCTATTTCATTTTAGTCACAAATAGTTTCTCAATTTTTACAGATATTCTTATTCTTGATATCCTTTCTAATTCACTTTTTAATCAAACATTTTATTTTTCAAGATTTCGACTGCATAGTACTAGCATAAACCTTAATCTGTTTATTAAGAATTATGCCCCTTTTAATTTTCTGAAAAGAACACTATTGTGCCGGATTTTGTTTGTCTGTCGGCTCTTTTTTCTGTTTGCCTTCAAATCACAAAAACTACTGAAGCTAGAGAGCTGCAAATTGGTATGTTGACCATCCATCCTACAGTTAGCAAACATACCTAATTCCAGTCCTCAATTCTCAGTAGTTTTTATTTTATTAAATGGTAAAGATGGTCATAATCGTGCATCTGGCAAAGATACAGTCCAGGCCACCACCATGGTTAAAGTTTCATGGGTCACGGCTTATGTCAGCATTATACTGAGACACTGAAAGATAGATCTATTTTCGGGGTATTGGTTGAACGCTGTACAGAAAACTCGATTGCGCTGAAGAAACTGGCTTATTTTTTACTTGCTTATATGATAAATGTAATTGAAAAGTTCTGTAGAAGCCACATATCACTCTCCTTCACTCATTATCTTTTTACATTATCTCTCAACACAATGGAATTTTCAATCGATTTCCCTTATTTGAAGCTCCACAGACGGAATCCTGTTTTGGAAGCATGATGAGGTTATCATTGCATCATTTTTCATATATTTGCAAAATTGACTGTCGAGGAAAAGAATTACACAGCTTTTTTTGAAGTCAGGTTGAGGTGGATATAGAACATATGCTTTCCTCTTGTTGTTGGGAAATGGTTATGTAATCGAGATACCCTTCAGAAATGAGATGACATGCAGTTGATACTGAAAGGATATTTACACATTACATAAAATATTGGCCTTTCAGGAAGCTTAATCTTTATGTGAAAAACACACACACACACACACAAACACACACAAACGCACACAACACACACACACACACACAGGATAACTTAACAGTGCACCTTGGGGTCAGTGACACGCTTCGAAGATCACGAGTTTCATGTGTGTAGCGTGCACGCCTCTTGTGTGCCAATTGGTGAGTATGAGTGTTTCGTAATGAACAGAAAATGACATATAATCTGGAGCAGCAGTTGCAAAGGGGGGACTCACTGATTTTGTTTGATAGAGTGTGGAACACGCCACAGAAGAGGTGCTGGGTGAGGTGTTGCAGATCCGTCGGACAAGGTATCATAAAAGTGAACTTTGAAAAAGTTAACATTTGAAGTGACAATTACTTGAGTCTAAAGAAAGGGAAGTGAGGTGCAGCACACATTCTTTATTGACGAACTTTAATGTTTTTATGGTGTCATAATTATGGACTCTTTATTTCAGATGGATTCGAAGTCACCTCTGACTGATTTTGACTATTAATAAACTATGAATGTTTGGACACTTAGGGGAAGAAAGGGCACTTGCTTAAATATGATTTTGAGAGGAATATGATAGTTTAACGTTTCTTTTTGAGTCGGGGTTAATTAATTTTATTCCATTTTCATGATAGCTAATTGTGGGAAATAAAAAGTATATTTTTATTTTCCTAGTTTGACTTTCAGCCAACTCCAGAGAGGGCATTCAATGGAACAATTAGAAGTTTTGTTTCATTTTGTTTAAACGAAAGTCATTTGACCTCTTTAGGGATTTTTTTTCTTAGATATATATATATATATATAATATATATATAGATATATATATATATATATATAATATATATATATATATATATATATATAAAATGTATAATGTATAAAATACACATTAAAACACTCTGGTTTAAAGCTAAGTTCTAGATTTCAGTGGACTAACTTCCACCCTTATAAAGTAGTGAATGAAAGAAGTAGTTATATTGGCGAAATATATAGTGGGAAATATGCCCTTAGGTGATGCCTATGTTCTGTCTGCCTTATCTTTTAGGTCGTCCGTGATAATGTGACCCAAATACGGGAATTTGTGCACGAATTCAAGCCGATGATTTCAGAAAAAAAATCTTTGGTTCTGCAATATGCTTAGGCGATCTCGGGAGCAGCGATATGCATTGTTTGTTTGTTTTTTGTTGTTATATTTTTCGTTTTATAGGATATCAAAGTCCTCCGCATACTGGCGGTAAGTTATCAATGAGACGCTGGATAACTTGCACCGATGGGGAAATCAGAACCATATCGTCGGCGTAACAGAGGTTGTTTATATTTGTTTCCTTGACAGTTCATCCGATTGGGAGTAAGTTCAGTTTGACGTTCATGGCATCTGTGTACGTATTAAACAGGTGTGGAGAGATAATGGCCCCCTTGCCGAAACCTGTTAAGGGAGCCGTACGTGTACGACAATACGTTACCCCGTTGACAGAATTGCTATGCGGAGAACCAGTATTATAAAATTCCAATTAAATATAGAGGTGTGGCTTTTTTTCTAGCTTCAGGGAGAGCTTAAGGTGGTTTAATCTGTCAAATATTTAGTTGCTATTACAATGATTGGGGAAAATTAGTGTGTGTACATATATATATATATATATATATATATATATATATATATATATATATATATATATATATAAACAATACAAAAGCTTTATGCAAAAACATCATAAAAAAAAAATAAGCATAAACCACGAAATAGCCACCCTAAAACCCCGAGGTGACTCTTCCCATTCACACCCTCCTCTCATCCACCTCAAAAGGGTAAAATTTTGAAATTATTATTACTGAAAAATGGTAAAACACTGGCCAATGCCATTCACGGAGTAAACAGGCAATTATAAAGATAAAATTATATGGGTTGATTTAATATTTAAATTTCGCAGTTAAAAGACATTTGCCGAATAAGAAAATATGGAAACGAAAAACCGATAGAATTTTCGAGTTTTTGTTATAATAATTGAGGACACTCATCATTCTACCGTCTAAACCAAATTTCATAAGATATGAACGGAAGTACCAGAATTAGAACACAAAAAATACTGAAAAATTGTTTTGAGATAACTGCCATCAAAGATTACATATGAAGCTGATGTCAGTTCTGTGCATGAATACAAATAATAAGAATACCTCAATTTAAGTCGGTAGTATCTAGCGGAGATATCTATTTAGGAAAACGTGTAAGCTTTCTAGGACTAACAGCCCTCATCGTCTGATATCCGTAGAATGAGCAGCAGAATTTAAATGCGTATGGGTGAGGGAATTACAGCTCTTGTTCTAATTTCGTGTGCTGGCTTTCTTCACTCCTTTAATTATCGTCCATCTCCCGTGTAGCTCTGCCCTCGTGACCTCGGCCTTTCTCTGCCTGCGGCTTCTTCGAGGTGAGCCTCGTCCATTTAGTCTCTTGTGTTTTTGTGTGTCCTCTTTTCTGTTGTAGCGTTTGCCATACTTCTGCAATGGCTCTCTTCAAATTTATTTCCAGTATTGCCTGTCATTTCATTGCTTACACATGTTATATAAGCATTTTATACAACCAGTCTGAGCGTTTTGTTAATATTCTTGTATAGAAAGTTTATAATCTCCTAGTCAATTTGCGGTCTTTTCCTAAGAGTGCATCGCAACTGCCGACGACTGATTGTAGCGCCTGAAGTTTTTTTTATGTTGCTTTCCTATTTCTTTGCAGGATTTTCCACTTTCGCTGAAGTAACGCTCTTCACAGTATACATATGCTACCATGTTTACCCAATTCTTCCCTCTTCCTAATTGTTTCTAACTATTTTATTCCTAATGATGTTTTTGTAACTACCTATCAAATTTAAATTATCTATCTTCTGTCGATGGGTGCAATAGCGCTGTTGTCCGGGTCTGTACTTATTCTATTCCCACTCAAATGTTCCTTTTCCTTCCTTTCCCTCATCTCAAAAGAGTTTTTTCCTGCTCTGGTGTGTGGCCACTCCCGCCAGTACTTAAAGTTTCCTAATCGCCTAAAGCGCTCCCGTAAGCATCCCAGCTCTTCATCTGAGAAATCGGGGAGGATTTCCAATCGCGATTTCTTGGATGCAGAAAACTGAAACACTGAAAGAGGAAAAGTAAAGTAAAAATAGCAGAAGAAGGCCAGAACACAGAAGTAAATCTTGACACTCATCAGTATAAACAAAGAGAATTATGCATAATAAGGCGTAATAAGAGTTGAAAGCTGCAATTTTCTTTTGTTTAAGTGATAATTACTCGTAATGATCTCTTCTAAATAGGCTCAGGTAGCAAATTTTCAGTCAGTTTACCGCTTTTCCTCTCTCTCTCTCTCTCTCTCTCTCTCTCTCTCTCTCTGCCTGTCTCTCTCTCTGCCTGTCTCTCTCTCTGCCTGTCTCTCTGTCTGTCTGTCTGTCTGTCCGTCTCTGTCTCTCTTAAAACTCCCAACCTTAAGACGTTGTCCTTCCAGCATCTACTCCCACTCGTAAAACTTATAATATAAATTCCACTAAGTATCGAAGTTACTCAAATCGTTTTGTTCTTCTTTGCGAATCGCTTCTGCCGTCGATTCTCGAAACAAAAAGACGATCTAAATTGCAAAGTGGATGAATGCCATTTTTCTGTCACTGGAAGCTCGACTTTAAAGAACAAAATATACGAAAGAAAGAGAATTGGAAAACAGATCTGGAAGACCAAGACATTTCTTTTCGAAATGTGTGGAGAAACTGGCGATAATTTTTTAAATTTTTATGATACAAAATTAGCTAACTGGTAACAATGACGAAAATATACTTCATATAATGCGCATTTAACATCCAATTTTATTTCTTAAAAAGGGTCCTTTGCACTACTAAAGGAAATGACGAAGACTTAATTATTTTCTCAAATTGCATTTTTTGTGAGGGAAGCCGAGATTCAATCTTAAATCTTTTAGAAAAAAATATTGTGAATAACTGAACTAAGAAATATAAAGTTAATGAGTAGATACATGAAAGCAAAAAACACTACGAACTGGAAGTATTTCACAGCTTAACAATACATATATATATATATATATATATATATATATATATATATATATATATATATATATATATATATATATATATATATATATATATATATATATATATGTATGTATGTAGTATGTATATATATATATATATATATATATATAGATATATATATATATATATATATGTGTGTGTGTGTGTGTGTGTGTGTGTGTGTGTATGTGTGTGTGTGTGTTACCCCCTCAGGGAGGGCTATATGTGTGGTTTTCTTCTCACTTTAAATTGTACGTCATATCTCTCTCTCTCTCTCTCTCTCTCTCTCTCTCTCTCTCTCTCTCTCTCTCTCTCTCTTCTCATCCCAAACTAAAGGCATCTAATTAAATCCTGGATTTATAAAAAAAAATATAGAATTTATTCAGGAAATCTCAACAAGTCCCCTGGTAATAAAAGAAACGATTTATAACCCAAACTTCAAATATAGGGAAATATTGAAATAAAAAAAACAAACTTGAGACATAAGGAAATATTAAAATAAAAGAACAGAAACCAATTGTCCAAGTCAATGATACGTCTGAGGACACTCTTCCGACGATAATACAACCACTTTTTCTATCGGCCATATTAAATGCTCATTTAACCAGGAGCATAACTTCCCCCAAACATCATGGACCTATTGAAACATTCCTGGGACAAATGAAACCCTCACTATTAGACTACAGCTTGAAACACACAATCATTTTGAATAAAATATCGAGTAATATCAAAATTGTTAAAGGTTTTAAGTTTAAAGTTTAACATTTACATTCTGCGAGATAATTACAATTCCCACGTGTTCCTAAATCTTCGAAGACGTCCAGACACTAATGATTCTCAAACAGAATTAAAAACTCTACCAAAGCCCAGGAAAGTTATTATAGTCGGACCAAAATGTTCATGACGTTATAATGGAAAACTCCATCATCAACGCGTGATATGCATCACAGTGCCCTGATCGGACCATATCCGCGTCATTAGAGGACACATATTGGATTGGTCTTCCCATTGATAGACCTATAGTACATGCATTAATCTTTCATGTGAAACACAGACACAGACACACAGACACACACACACACACACACACCACACACATATATATATATATATATATATATATATATATATATATATATATATATATATATATATATAATAACAAAGCGGAGAGGTAAAGGCATGTCTCAGCGTATATAAGATTTATTGCCGACGTTTCACATCGCTTCGATGCATCTTCAAGTCTCAGGAATTGATAAGAATACACATATAAGACTTGTCATTAATAAAACACGGTACTTATTTGAATTGAACACTAAAGCACTAAAAGATTTGAATGTAAAAATTACGTACAATAAAACACTAGGTTGGAGAGACAACTACAGAGGTAAAAGTTGGAGAGTGACTGAAGGACGAAAGGGGAAAAAAACACACGCACACAAAACCTATACAAAAGACAAAGACTGAGAACTGAAGTAAACAAACATGTAGTTTAGGCTATGAAACACTGAACTGAGGAGGACTGGGCAGTTAAATTCAGTACATTAGTTTGATTAAAATGGATTCTACTGTTAAAAGGTCATCATCTTTATTGGCTGATCCAATAATTTTTAAAACCATCGATGTCCAAGCGGGAGCGACAGGTAATAGAATGATTACTGACGATAGATAACTCTGGATTGGATAGTTTTTGCATCCTTTTTGGAAACTGACTCCTTTGTGGGCACAGAAATGGACTTGTAGCAGCCTCTTCGTGCATCCAACATAATACCCCGATTACATCTAGGACAAGCGTTTATTTTATAGACTATGTTGGACATCAAAGGTGGCCTTAATCTGTCTTTGGCTCTGAAAAGAT
>NC_061092.1:54090785-54098285 GCF_015104395.2 Macrobrachium nipponense
TCTTATTCAATGGTTGTTCGCAGTTTTCTTGTTGAAAAACACATCATAAAAATCGCCAAAAAATAAAATGAAATAGAGAAACAATAAAATCTTAAGAATGTTTGCCCTTATTTCGATAACTGATTTTTATTTAAAAAATAATTTTAATAAATATATGAAAATGAATATAACATTAAAATTTAGACAAAAGCTAAAATCAGTTATCAAAAAGATGGCAAAAAAAACTATTGTATATAAATTCGAATAAGGTTTTTAGTTTCATTTTTTTTGTTCTCTTTTATGCGATATTCATAAGTAGTTATCAAAATGGGGTGAAGAACTCCCAAAAATATTAGTTCATAATTATTTGTTTTCAAACCGTTCTTTTATGTTATATTCATTGTCCTGATTTAGGTAATTTTCGAAATGATTTTGGAAACAGAAGTCAGAATTAAATCGAATGCAAAATTATCATAAATGTTGTCTTTTTTCCCTCCTTTCTAGATGAGTTTTATAATGATTTTTGACACAAAAAACTTGCATCAAAAGATGAAAACAAACTCAAAAATTGTGTACCAAAATTGAAACTTTTTTTTTTAAATGTATGTGGTTTTTTAAAAGATTTTTGAAACAAAAATCACACATCTAAAGGAGCACTAAAACGCGTTAAATATTTCATTTAAATTTATATATATCTCAAGCTTTTTCAGTTTAATTTTGTTTTTAGCATTTTTATGAGGATTGTTGAAACAAAAACACAAAAACCTAAAAATATTGTGCAAAAACTGGAATATTTATTAAAACTTTTTATGCTATTTTTATTGTTCCATTTTTAAGCGATTTTTATAATTATATTTGAAAAAAAATCAGTCATAAAAATGAGTGTACAATCCAAAAATTAACATGTGTATTTGAAATTCATTCCTCTTTGTAATGGATGATTAGCTAAAATTAGAACAATGAAAAGCAATTTGTAAAAGGTTTAATTTGAATCTAATATTTTTAATATTTTGCCTGATTTTTATGACTGATTTTTATTTCGAAAATTAATTAAAAAACACCTGAAATTCGGGCAATACATGTAACAAAATTATTTTTAAAATATATAAAGTTTTACATAATATTTTCGAGTTTTTACATCCTTTATTTTGCGGATTTTGGTATCAAAAATAAATATATAAGAATAGCCTGAAGAAAACCACTTTTTTATCTTTCAATTTAAATAAAATATTTTTCACTATATCACCAAATAAGAGGGCAAAACTCCCAAAAAGGGAGCCAATAAGCCCAAAGATATTGCATTTGAATATACATATTTTTAGAGCTTTTCTCTTTCACTTTTTCAACTATTTTTTAGAGAATTAATATAATGATTTATTGAAACAGAAAACAGCCCCCAAAGTAAGTGGTAAAATTTAAATATATTTTATTACTTTTCATGTTACATTAATCAATCTACTAAAAATATTGCCGATTTTCTAATTGATTTTTGAAATAAAAATTAGTCACCAAAGAGAGGGTAAAACTCTCAAACAAAAATGTATCAAAAAGATGAAAAAAAAAAAACTTTAAGATTTTGTACTAAAATTTAAATATTATTTTAAACTTTAAGTTACATTTATTTTCATATATTTATACGATTTTTAAAAGCCTTTTGAGACATAAAAAAATCACTCATTATAATCTAAAAAAAATATTGTATTTAATTTGGAATATTTTTAAATGTTTGTCTTTCACTAATTTTCTAGTTGTTTTTCTAATTAATTTTTATCAAAAAACAGCCTTAACAAAGGGGGAAAAGCTCAAAAATTAATATATTTTTTAATTTTTATGTGCTATTCATTACCCTATTTTAGGTCAATTTTTAAATAATTTTTGAAATAAAAATTAGTCCTAAAAACGGTAAATTTATTACAAACATTGAATTCAAATTAAATTCTTTTTTAAACTCCTTTTAAATCATTTGAAAATCACATAAATTTTCACAATTAATGTACCATAAAAATGTTAAACAAATATATTTAAATTTAAATAAACTATTTATGGCAAAATATTGCATCTAAATTGAAATATTAAAGGCTTCTTTTAGGTATCTTTTTTGTCTCTTTATAATTTTAATACACTATGTGTGGTAAAATATTATGTCTAAATTGGAATCATTTTAAAGCTTTTTAGGTCTCTTATTTTGTCCTTTTTTTTATTCAAATACATTAGTTATGGTAAAATTGAAATATTTTTGAAGCTTTCTTTGATTTGTTTTTAAGCAATTTTTGTAATAGTTTTTTAAACAAAAATCCGCCAACAAAACGAGGAAAAACTCGAAAATGCTATGCAAAAATTTAAATTATTTTAAAACTTTCATTGTTCCCTTCTTAGGCATGTTTTTACATGATTTTCGGTATCAATTACAGTCATAAAAAAGAAGGCAAAACTCCCAAAATATTGTATCCAAACTGTACTATTTTTAAACCCTGTTTATTTTAAATTCATTGTTATTTTTAGACGATATTTTAACTTATTTAAAAAAACACGAGTCATCAAATAAACAAAAAAAAAAAACTTCAAAAATTTTATGTTATATTAATTTCTAAAATAAAAATCAGTCATCAAAAAGTGAGGAAAAATCCTTTAAATATTGTATTCAAATCAAAGTACTTTTTGAACTGTAGCCGTTTTTTTAAAAATATAAAAAACTAAAAATTTTTTGAAAATTTGGTACTAAAATTGTAATTTGTTTTTACGTTTTATGTTACATTCATCATCCTTTTTAAAGAAATTTTTGAAATTATTTTTAAACAAAAATCATCTATAAAAAAGAAGGGCAAGAAAACCCCATTTAAAGTTTCTGTTTTAGATTTTTACTTTTTAAGAGGATTTTTATAATGACTAAAACAGAAATGTTTTGCAAAAAATTATATATTTAAAACCATTTCATGATAAATTTATTGCCCTATTTTTAGCCGATTTTTTAAATGATTCTTTAAAGACAAATCAATGCTTAAAAAATCTTAAAAGTTTCGTATATGAATTTAAATGTGATCGAAAAAAATTTATGTTATATTCGTTTTAATTTTTTTTTATTTGATTTCTTAAATGATTTTTGAACCAAAAATAACTTTTTCATGCTATTCCTAAATTGATTTTTGATACAAAAAAACGGACAAAAAAGGGAGGTAAAAACTCAAAAATATTGTGCAAAAAATTTATATATTTCCTAAATGATGTTAGAAAATTTATTGCCCGAAGTTTAGGTTAGTTTTGAAAAAAAATTTGAAATAAAATCAGTTATTAAAAATCGGGCAAAACTATTAAAAATATTGGATTCAAATTAAATCTTTTATAAACTGCTTTTAATTCCAAGTTCCTTCTCCTTTTTTTTGCCAATTTTCTAAATAAATTTTGAAGCAAAACACATTCAAAAAGAGGAATGACTTTCAAATAAACATGTTAAAACAAGTATATAATTTTTTTATTGTCTACTCTTCTTGAGCGTTTCATCCTCCTTTAGATGTGTGATTTTTGTTTAAAAAATCTTTTAAAAAACAATTTTGGTCAATAAGAGTGAGATTAGGAGCTCTTAACAAAAAGTTTCAATTTTGGTACACAATTTTTGAGTTTCTTTCCATCTTTTGATGTCAGATTTTTGTGTCTTAATTCATTATAAAAATCCACTAAATAGGAGACAAAAAATCATTTATTATACTTTTGGACTCGTTTCAAAATAATAAATGAGAATGAATAACAAAATAAATAATGAATAAATAAATAAAAGAGTAAATAATTGAAAAATAAATAAATAAATGAATAAAATATAAAAAATAAAAAGAATAAATAAAATAAATAGATAGAAATATATAAATAAAAAAATAAATAGATAAACAACAACTATAAATAAATAGAAATAAATACATATAAATTAAATTAAAATAAAAAAAATAAAAGTAAATAAATCAATAAGAAAAATAAATAAAAATAACGAAATAATGATAAATATAAAATCAAAATAAATTAATCAATAAAAATAAAATAAAAAAAATAATAATAAGACTAAAAACAAAAAATAAATAATAAAAATTGAACAATAAAAATAAATAAATACAAAGTAACAAATAAAGTAAAAATAAATAAAATAAATAAATTAAATAGGTAAATAAATAAAAAAAAAGAAATAAATAAATAGAAAGAAATAAATAAATAAATATGAAAATGAAAAATAAATGAATAAATAAATAAAAAAAATAAGTAATAAATAAATATATAAAAATAAATAAAATAATCAAGCAAAGAAAAAAAAATAAATAAAGAAAAAAAATAAATCAAAAAAAATATAAAAAAAAAAAAATAATAAATATAAATAAATGAATAAAAAATAAATAAATAAATAAAAATAAGTAAATAAATGAAAATAAATAAATGAATAAATAAAAATAAAAAAACAAAAAGTAAAACAAAGAAAGAAATAAATAAAATAAGAATAAATAAAAATTAAAAAAAAATTTATTAATAATAAAAATGATAAATGAAAAAAAAAATAAAGTAATAAAAATACAAAAAAATAAAAATAAGTAAAAAAAATAAAAATGAAATCAAAAAATGGAAAAAAATAAATAAAAATAAAATAAAGAAAGTAAAGAAATAAATAAATAAAAATTAAATAAATAAAAAATAAAAAAAATGAAAAAAATAAAAATAAATCAATAAATGAATAAATAAAAAAATAAAAAATAAATAAATAATAAAAAAATAAATAAATAAAAAATAAAATGAAAATAAATAAATAAAAAAGAAAATGAAAAATAAAAAATAAAAATAAATAAATGAAATAAAGTTTAATAAATAAACAATAAAAAAATAGGCAAAAAAAAATAAATAAAAATGAAAAAATAAATAAAAGTAAAAAAAACTAAAAAAATAAATGGAAAAAATAAATATAAATAGTAAAAATAGAAATAAAATAAAAAAATGAAATAATAAGTAAAAAATAAATGAAAAAATAAAAAATAAAAATAATAAATAAATAAATGAATAAAGAAGTAAATAAATAAATAGGAAATAAAAATAAATAAATATGAAGAAAATAAATAAAAAATAATAAAGAATGCCCAAACACAAATAAATAAAATATAAAATAAAATAAATGAAAAAAATAAAAATAATAAATAAATAAATAAAAAAAATAAATAAAAAATAAATAAATAAAAATAAATAAAAAAACTAAATAAATAAAAAATAAGAAAAAGGAAAATAAATAAATAAATAAATAAAAATGAAAAATAAAAAATAAATAAAATAAATAAAATAAAAATAAAGTAAAAATAAAATAAATAAAATCGAAATAAAATAAAAAATTCAAAAATAATAAAATAAATAAATAAATAAATAAATAAAAATAAATAAAGAACAAACAAATAAAAAATAAAATAAAATTAAACGTAAATTAAATAAATAAAATAAAATTAAAAATAAAAAATAAAGAAATAAAAATAAAATAAATAACTTAAATAAACAAATAAAATAAAGCAAAATAAATTGAAAATAAATTAAATTGAAAGAAATAAAAGAAAAATAGTAAAAAAATTAAATAAATAAACTAATAAAAAAATAACTAAATAAAGAAAAATAAAATAAAGAATAAATAATTAATAAAAAGAATAAATAAATACATAAATGAAAATAAATAAAGTAAATTAAAGGAATAAAATAAAAAATAATAAATTAAATAAATAAAAGAAAAATAAAACAAATAAAAAAAAAATAAATAAAAATAAATTAAACAAAAATAAAATAAAGAAACAAAAATTAAAAATTAATAAATAAAAATAAATTACAAAATAAACCAAAGAAATAAAGAATAAATAAATCAATTAAAATAAAAAATGAAAAATAAATAAAAAATGAACAAAACAATAAACAAAATTTGAAATAAAAAAATTAAATAAATAAGACATAAATAAATAAATAAAAGATAAAAATAAATAAATAAAAAAATTAAATAAAAATAAAAAATAAAATTAAAAATTGAAAATAAATAAATTAGAAATAAAAGAAATAAAAAAGAATATATAAATTACAAAATTAAACAAAAATAAAAAATTAATAAATAAAACAATAAAAAATAAATAAAAATAAAAAATAAAATTAATAAAAATAAAAAATAAATTAAAAAAATAAATAATAAAGGAAAAAATAAATAAAATAAAAAAAAATAAATAAAAAGAATTAAAAATAAATAAGAAATAAAAATTAAAGTAAAAAATAATTAAATAAAAAACAAAAATAAAAATCAATATAAAAATTAAATAAAAAATAAAAATTGAATAAACAATTGAATAAAAAATAAATAAAATAGACAAATAAAAATAAATAAATTAAATAAAAAAACAAATAAAATAAAGTTTAAAATCAAAAATTAAATAAATTTAAATAATTAAATAAATAAAGATAAATAAAATAAATAGAAATAAAAAATAAATAAAAATAAAAAAATAAATAAATAAAAAAAAAGAAATAAAAATAAATAAAGGAATAAAATACAGATAAAGTAAAGAATTAAAATAAAAAAATTAAAAATAAATAAAACGTAAATAAAAATTATGGAATAAAAATAAATTAAAAAATAAAACATGTAAATTAATACAAATAAAAAAAAAAGTTAAATAAATAAAAAAATAAATGAATAAATAAAAAAATAAATTAAAATAAAAAATAAAATAAAGGAAAATAAACTAATAAATGAATGACTAAAATAAAAAAAAATTAAAAAAGTAAAATAAATAAACAATTAAAATTAAAAACTAAATAAAAATAAAAAAAAAAAAAAAAAAAAAAAAAAAAAAAAATAAAAAAAAAAGCAAAAAAAAAATAAAATTAAAAAAATAATGGTAGATAAATAAATTAACAATAAAAAAAGAATAAATAAATAAATGAAATAAAAATACCGAATAAAATATTTTTTAAAAAAATTTTTAAAAAATAAAAATAAAAAAGAAAAATAAAAAAAGAAAAAATAAATAACAGATAAAATTAAATAAAGAAATAAATAAATAAAATAAAAAGAGAAAAAAATCAAAAAATTTTTTAAATTGTAAAAATAAAAAATAAATGAAAACCGAAATAAAAGTAAAAATAAAAGAAAATAAATAAAAACAACAAAAAAAAAATAAATAAATAAAGAAATAAATAAAAATAAATAAATAAACAACCAAAAAATAAATTAAAAAATAAAAAAAATTAAATAAAAAAAAGAAAATAGAAAACTAATACAAATAAAGATAAATAAATAACTAGAAAGAAAAATAAATAAATGAACAAACAATAAAAAATAATGAAAAAAAAAAATTAATAAATAATAATAAATAAATAATAAAGATAAAAAAAATAAATAATAAATAAAAAAAATAAATAAATAAATAATTGAAAAAAATAATTAAATAAGATTAAAAGAATAAAAGAAAAATAAAAAATAAATAAAAAATCAAATAAACATAAACGAAATAAAAAAATAAAAAAAAATAAATTAAA
>NC_061092.1:54100785-54120785 GCF_015104395.2 Macrobrachium nipponense
AATAAATAAAGAAATAGAAATAATAAATAAAATAAAAATAATTGAATAAAAAATAAATAACAAATAAATACGTAAATAAATAAATAATAATAAATAAATTAATAGATAAATAAAAATAAAAAAATAAAAAAATATAAATAATTTTAATAAAAATAAATAAATAAAAATAATAATAAATAAATAAATAAAAAAAATATAAATAAATAAAATTAAAGAAAATAAAAAAATAGACAAAAAAATTAAAATAAATAAATGAAAATAAAATAAAAATAAATAAAAAAAAATAAATAAAATAATTATAAATAAAAAGAAAATATAATAAAAGAAAAAATTAAATATAAATAAAAATAAAATAAATCCAAAAAAAATAAAAAAAAAATAAAAATAAATAAATAAAAAAAAATAAAAAAAAAATAAAAAACCCTACTAAATAAAAAATACCTTAAATTAAAAAAAATAAAATAAAAATTAAAAATCAAAAATAAAAATAAAAAATAAAGTAATATAAAAATAAATACAAGTAAAAAAAATAAAAAATAAATAAAATTAAATAAACAAAATTAAATAAAAAACAAATAAATAAATAAAAAATAAATAAATAAATAAAAATAATTATAAAAATAAAAATAATAAACAAGAACTAAATAAATAAATAAATAAATAGAAATAAATAAATAATTAAATAAAAGTAAATAAATGAATAAACAATAAATAAATAACTAAATAAAAACAAAATCAAATAAATAAAAAAAATAAATAATAAAAATAAATAAATAAATTATAAAATAAAAATAAATAAATAAATAAATAATTAAATATAGTGAATTAGATAAATAAATAAAATAAATAAATAAATAAATTTCAATAATAAAAATAATAATTAAACATAAACAAATAAAAATCATAATCAAATAAAATAAAAATATATAAGTAAAAATTAAACAACAAAAAAATAAATAAATAAATAAATTAATAAAAATAATTAAAAATAAAATAATTAACATAAATAAAATAAAATAAAATAGATACTCAATAAAAATAAATAAAATGAATGATTAGACAATAAAAATAAATAAATAGGCAATAAAATACATGAATAAATAATTAAAAATAAATAAAATAAATAAAATAGCAATAAAATAAAAACAAACAAATAAGAATAAATAAATAAATAAAAAATAAATAAATAAATAAATAAAAAATAAGAATAATAAATAAAAAAAAAGTAAAAAATAAATAATAAAAAAAATAATGAATAAAGAATCAAAATAAATAATGATTAAATGATAAACAAATAAATAAATAAATAAAACGGATTAGATAAATATATAAAGTAAATTTATCTATAAATAAATAATAATGATTGAATAACTTAAAAAAAAATAAAAAAAATAAATGACATAGTAAATACAATACATACATAAATTTAAACTAATAAATAAATATAATAACTAAATATAAATAAATAAAAAATAAAAAATAAATAAGAAATAAAATAAATACGTAAATAAAAATAAAAAAAATAAAGAAATAAATACAATAGATAAAGAACATACAATAATATTAAATAAAAATAATTAAAAAGACATAAATAAAAAATTAATACAATAAAATAAATAATTAAATATATAAATAAAAAAAAGTAATATGTAAATAATTAAAAATTATTAAAATAATAAAAATAAATATAATAAATTGATAATAGAATAAAAATATAAAAATCAACTTAAAATACATAAAAATAAATTAACAATAAAAATAAATAAGTAATAAAACTAAAAAAAATACATAAATAAATAATAAAAAATAAAAAATTAAAAATTCGTAAATAAAAAAGAATTGAAAATAAAAAAAAAAAATTAATCAATAATAAAAATAAATAAGTATTAAAAATAAGATAAAATAAATAATAAATAAATAAAACGTAATAAAAAATAGTAAAATATAAAAATAAATAAATTAAAAATGAATAATAAATAAAAATCATAAGATAAAATAAATAAATAAATAATTAATAAATAAAATCAATAGATACATAAATAATTATTAGTAAATAAAAAATAAAATTAAAAAATTAATAAAAATAAATACTCAAATAAAATAAAATAATAAAAAAAAGTAAAAAAAAATTAAGAATAAACAAGAAATGAGAAATAAATAATAAAAATAACAATCAAAAAGTAATAATAAAAATGATAAAAATAATAAATCAATAAAAATAAATAATTAAATATAAGACAAGTAAATAGAAATTAATAAATAAAAAAATAAATAAAATTAAATAAAAGAAAACTGAAAAATTAAATAAATAAATAAATAATATAAATAGAAATAAATAAATAATAATATATAAAGAAAATTAAATAAATAAATAAAATAAATAAAAAATAATTAATAAAAATTAAAAATAAATAATTAAAGAATAAAAAAATAAAAAATTAATAATAAAAATAAATAATAAAAATAAATAAAAATAACTAAATACACTAAATAAAATAATACATATAATAAATAAAGTAAATAAATAAATAAAATTAAATGAATCCATACATAGATATTAAAATAAATAAAAATGAAAAAAAATATACGTAAAATAAAAAAAATAAATAATAAATAAATAAAGTAATAAAAAGAAATAAAAAAAATTAAAATTAAATCATTAAATATATAAATTAATTAATTAATTTTAAATAATAAAATTAGAAATAAATACTCATAAAAATAATTGCATAAAAATAAATAACAAATAATACGTAATAATAATAATAATAAATAAATTCATGATGAATAAAATAAAAAATAAAAAAAGTAATAAATACTTTAATAAAATACATAAAATAAAAATAAGTAAAATAAAAAAAAAATAAATAAATTTAAAAAATCTAAAATAAAATAAATTAAAAAAATAAAAATTAACAAAAACTTAAATACATAAATGACACATACATCAAAATAAATAACAAAAAAAAATTAAAAAATAAAAATTAAAAATTAAAAATAAATAAGAAAAATCATATACATCAAAAATTAAATATAAATAATAAATACATAAATTAAAAAAAAATAAAAATAAAAAAAATAAATAAATTAAAAAACAAATAAAACTAATAATAAAAATAATTATTAAAAAATAAATAATTAAAAATGAATAAAATAAATAAATAAATAAATTAAATACAAATTAAAGAAATTAAAAAAAAAATAAATTAAAACCAAAAGTTAAATCAATAAATAAATAAATAATAAATAATAAACCTAAATTAATAAATAAAAATAATTAAAAAATTAAAAAACAAAATAAAATTAAATTAAAAATAAAAATAAATAAGAAATTAAAATAATATTAAAATTAAAAAAAAAAGTAAATAAATGAATAACAATAAATATAATAAATAAAAACAATCAATAAATAACAATAATACAATAAAAATAAATATAGAAATTAAATTAAAAATAAAAATTAACTTAAAAATCAAATAAAAATAAAATTAAATAGAAAGTGAAACTTAGAGAGATAAATAAAAATAATAAATTAAATAAAAATAAATAAATAAAAAATAAATAAATAACATAACAAATAAAATCAATAATAAAATAAATAAAAATATAAATAAGTAAAAATTAAAAAAAAAAAATCAATAAATAAATAAACTTAATAAAAATAATACAAAATAAAATAATTTAAACAAAAATCAAATTAAAATAAAATTAAACAAAAAATAGAAATTAAAAAATCAAAATAAAAAAAAATAAAATGAAATGAAATTAAAACCAAATAAAAATAAATAAAAAAAAAATAGGCAAATAAAAATAAATGATAAAATAAATAAACGAAATAAATTAAATAAAAAATAACAATAAGAATTAAAAAAACTTTAAAAACAAACAATAAAGATAATAATAAATAAAAATAAATAAATTCAAATAAAAAATCAAACAATGAAAAAAAAATAAAAAAAAAATAATAAAAATAAAAAATAAAAAATATAAAAAATTAAAAAAAAAAAATACAATGAAATAAAGAAATAAAAATACAAATAAATGATTAAATATACAAACAAATAATAAAAATAGAAATACAAAAATAAAAAAAGATTAATATATAATAAAATAAAATGTAAAAATTAAATAAAAATATAAAAAATAACAAATAAAAACTTAAAAATGAGAAAATTAAAAAATACAGTAACAAAAAATAATAAAAAAATAAATGAAAAACTAAAAGTAAATAAATACATAACCTAACTTTAAAATAAAAAATAATATAATAAATAAAATACAATCAAAAATTAAAAAATAAAAATAAAAATTAAAAATAAAAATAAAAATTAAAGTAAAAGATAAAAATAAAAAAAAATAATAAATAAAAATACAAATAAATAAAAATAAATAAAAATAAATTAAATTAAATAAAAATAAATTAAAAAGAAATAAATAAAACCTTAAATTAAAAATAAAAAATAATAGGGAAAGTAAATAATTAAATTAAATAAAAAAAAAAAGTAAATAAATGTAATAAATTAACAAAAATAAATCTTAAAAAGTTAAATACCAATAAATATAAATTAAATGATCAATAGTAAATAAAAAATAAATAAAATAAAAATTAAAATAAATTAAAAAATAAAAATTAAAAAATAAAATAAAAATACGTAATAAAACTAAAACAATACATAAATCAATATAAAAAATAATCCATTACAAAATCTTAAAAAAAAATAAAAAAAGAAAAAAAATTGAAAAAACAAAAACAAAAATTAAAAATAAAACTAATAAAAATAAATTAAAAAAGATATTAAATAAATAAAATAAAAAAAATAAGTAATTTATAAAAATAATAAAAATAAATAAAAAATTAAATTAAAAATAAATAAAAAAATAAACAAATTGAATTAAATTACAATTAAAAATAATTAGATAAAATAAAAACTACATAATTAATAATAAAAATAAATAAAAGAAATTAAAAATTAAATACGTAAAAAATCATAAATAAATAAATAAATAAATATCAATAAATAAATACATAATAAATAATCAATATAATAAATAATTAATAAAATAATATTAAATAAATAAATAAATAAAATAAACCATAAATAAAAAATAAATAATAAAAATATAATAAAAAAACTTAAAACTTAAATTAATTCAATATGATAAATAAAAAAATAATAAAAAAAATATAAAATAAAATAATAAAATATAAAAAGAAGAAGATGATAAATAAAATAAATTAATAAATAAAAATAAATAAATTATTAATTGAACTAGAAATAATTAAAGCTTAAATTAGAAATAAATAAAGAAATAGAAACGAATAAAAAAATTAATTAATAATTCATACAAATAATTAATAATAATAAGAAATAAATTAATTAAATTAAAAATAAATAAATAAAATACAAATTAAAAATAAATAAATAAAGAAAGATAAATAAATAAATAAATAAATAAATAAAATAAATAAATAAAAAATAAACAAATAAAAATAATATGAACAAATAGAATAAATAAAACAAGAAAAATAAAAAATAAATAATTAAAAATGAAAAAATAAATATACAAAAAATAAAACAACAAAATAATATAAATAAATAAGAAATAAAAATAAAATATAAAAAAAAGTAAAAAAATAAAAAATTAGGAAAAATAAATAAATAAAATTTAAAAAATAAATTAAACAAAAATAAAAAATAAATAAATTAAAAAATAAAGTAAATAAAAAAAAATAAAAAAAAAATAAACAAATATATAATTAAAAATAAACTAAATAATAAATAAAAATAAATTAAAAAAATAATAAAAAAAAGTAAACAAAAAAATAAATAAATAAATAATAAGGAAAAATAAAAATAAAAAAAAATAAATAATAAAGAAAAAATAAAAAGGAAAAAAAAAAAAAAAATAATACAATAATATATAATAAATAAATCAATCAATAAAAATAAATCAATAAATAAAAATAAATAAATAAAAGTGAATAAATAAATAAAAATAAATAAATAAAAAAAAATAAAAATAAATTACAAAATGAAAATAAAATAAAAATAAATAAATAAATAAATAAATAAACAAATAAATAAATAAATAAATAAATGAATAAATAAATAAATTTCTCAGATGAATAAACCCGGCTTTTTTGTTGCATTATACATCTTTCTCCCTCTTTTACATGGTTGTATTGACGTACACACTCGCAAGCTTTCGAGTTACACGGTTTAGGCTGAAAAACAAGTCAAATTTTCATCGTCAGCAAAAACAACATTCATTGTCGGTTTATGAAAACTAAATAATAATAATAATAATAATAATAATAATAATAATAATAATAATAATAATAATAATAATAATAATAATAATAATAATAATAATAATAATAATAATAATAATAATAACACATTTCATTTCAGCTCAAGGCCATAGACATGCGTTATAAGGGGTTAAAATCCTTATAAATTAAAAATGGTAACATTGACTCGAGCGGGACCACTGAGTCTCTCTCTCTCTCTCTCTCTCTCTCTCTCTCTCTCTCTCTCTCTCTCTCATCCTCAACGCAACTCACAGACCTTAAATACCCAAGGCCGTTAAATCAGATCCATAATTACCATAAAAATCAGATTAATTAAACTAACTGAAAAACAAGATTTCGCAATTGAACTAGATACATAGAAAACGGAATGTTTAAAACAAGACCTGGTCAACTGAAGTAAACCCATTAATATAAGAGAAAATATAACATCCCTCATCGAACCCAGATAGGTTCTTTACACAAATTAAAAAAACTCATAGCATAAAGCAGTCTTTTCATTTCGTAATACAACAAGGGCTTATCAGAATTGGTAATCGTTCGTCTCACAAAGGCTGACAGAGTTCCTTTCAAAATAACATAATCTTCATTAACACACATCATGGATAAAATAATAATAGTATCAAATAAAATATGAAACAATGGGGTTCATTGCATCGAAACATAACAGAGAATGTCGAAAGGATCCAAACACTGGAAAAAAACAGATAATTGAAAAAAGAGTCACTTACTTCTCCGTGGCCATGTTTCAGATTCTCTTGGGGTCTTTCATGCCACCTCTCATTTGTGCTTGTAAGGTTCGATATATAGTGAACAAAAAATTCCATGGAAAACCCTCAGGAAGGGTGAAACATGCCATACGAATGAACAAACATGCTCGTAATCTACTCCCTCTAAATGGCGTCACTGACACGTGATAAGTTCATTATACAGGAAAAGTTTGTGACGTCACTCATGTATGTGTAATGATTACATGTAAATATGAATGTATTGGGACATTCTATGTGTTGCAACATATTGTTGAGTTAAAGTGATGACTCCTGTGTTCCAGTAGGATCTTGCAGCATTTGAAAACTAGAGTTAGTGAATAGCTGACATCGCCTTGACGTTGCTCTGACGACGCTTTGTATAACATCTTAGTTTATATACACCTGGATCATCAGTTTTAAAAGGTAACGGCAAACGATGCCCCATTGGCAAAATACATGTTGTCGTTCTCATGATAGTCTGTGCCTACGACGTCACAGTCCTAGATCCGTATACTCGTGTGTTTGTGTAACATTGAGCAATGTATCGCTCGACTAATGTATATCAGACTTCTATCACACCTCTCCGCTTGAAGAGCTATCTAAATCTTCATGTAGATATCATTGTGATGTAAACTTGTTAAATATAACTTGTTATTTAACTATGAGTTTTAACGTCTTCAAACCTACATACAAGAAGTAACGATTGATGGGGATTTAGAAGAATTATCATCAATGTCATGATACTTTGACGAAGATGTGATGTACACCAACCGATACTTGCGAATATCATCGCAGGTCAGAAAATAACCAACAGGGTGCCTTGTTAGTCAAACAATTGCAAGGCGACTCCCTTATATGTGTACTACAGCTAATATCCCTACCCATGAAAACTAACTAAAACTAGATCAGAAGTTTACCTACTTCCACCCGTGACCAAACAGAGTTCAGACAGCAGTCTTCAACATCAGCCATCCAAAACTCCACTCTATCTCCCTGAGAGCCAATGATGGCAACTACAAAAAAATGTTCCGACCCACTTTTGAACTGACATTATGCTACCCTTTGAACAATTCAGCAAAATAGTTTATGCATATGCAAGTTAATGAATTGCATTCACAATTGTGCTCATATTATATTCACAATACTATTTCACTTGGAATATACAAAGTAGAGACAACATACACAATCTAGAAACAGGAGATACTATGATAAAAACAAATGATAAATTGGCAATATCCTCACAGTTGCTGAAGAAGTATAAGAAATAGTATTCATAATAATGGTAACGATAGTATCAATATTAAGAACAATAGTATCAATATTAAGAACAATAGTAAACACAAAAAAATTATACCAATTAAAAATCAGATTACATACAATTCAGCAATGGATTCCTAACACGGGTAGGATGCAAACCAACCAGTCGAATTGGATGACTGCGATAATAATAATAATAATAATAATAATAATAATAATAATAATAATAATAATAATAATAAATGAGCATTCAGGGTATCTTCTATTCCTCACATTTCACTTTGTTAAGCCAGATGCTTTGAACTCTGAGAAGTAGTAATATGTGAAGCCTCATTGCTGTGCATGACCTGAGAAGTTGAAAATATTCCCATAGAAACTAACTTTGATTTCCGCATATAAAAGCTATTTGTTGGTAGCTGGAGAAAGACAGAAGGAAGGATAGGAAGGCGGATAGACATACAAGCAGACGCGAAGAAAGGGAATGAAAGAGGGAGCGAAAAGGCTGCTAGGTTATCGATATCTAATCCTCGGCTGTATCGAGCAAGGGAAAGTTTCCTTGAAGTGGTCGCCAATGAAGAGGAATGGAGCAAACATTAACAGTTAAGAATGACAGATGAATCATGTCAAAGGTTT
Organism: Macrobrachium nipponense; assembly: GCF_015104395.2. Lineage (NCBI taxonomy): Eukaryota > Metazoa > Arthropoda > Malacostraca > Decapoda > Palaemonidae > Macrobrachium > Macrobrachium nipponense. The sequence goes on from NC_061092.1 coordinate 54,109,735, forward strand.
TGATATATATATATATATTATATATATATATATATATATATATATATATATATATATATATATATATATATATATATGGAGTTATATATTTAGCTAGTTTTTATGAGTCTTATATGCAGAGGGATCAGGTCGTATAGGTTCTCTCTGCATATAAAACTCGTGACCAAGTAATTCCTTTCATTAATTAATATGCCAAGTAATAATTTTACATTGAATGATATATATATATATATATATATATATATATATATATATAATATATATATATATATATATATATATATATATATATATATATATATATATATATATATATATATATATATATATATATATATATATATATATATATATATATATATATGCGTGTGTTTGTGTATGTGTGCATGTGTGTGTGTGTGTGTGTGTACAGACGAAGAGGTAGAAGGAAAAATAGTCCGATAAACCTGCTATCTATCTCCTAATTTATTCCTTCACATAAATCCATCAGGATTTCAGTCTTAAATCTTATCTTGTACCCAATACGATTCGTGATCCTCTTTCTTCACTAAGATGCTGCATACCTAAAGGTTTGGGAGTTTAAAAAACAAATAAATTCCTTTTCAGAAATAAAAAGAGGAAACTCAAGTTCAATTGTATATTTTATTCTGGTGACATCACTTAAGGATAACCTGTGTTGCAAATAACTTGTTGCTCTAAAATACGTGTTGAGATTTGTTATTCTGAAGATGCTTCGAGAGGGACTCCTGCAAAGAATGTTCTCTCTCTCTCTCTCTCTCTGCCAAGATTCAGTCACTGCTGGTGAATAGTCTAATTATAAAAACCTAAGTTTGTTATAGTCTCTTGCAATACTTTATTTGCTAAATAACCTTGATAAGGGTTTTGAGTACAGAGTAATTCAATTAGATTTTAGTGCTGCTTTCGATTGAGTGATTCACAAGGTACTTGCATGTATAAATCTCAGAATCATGGAGTGAGTGGATATTTTTTAGGTATGTTTCAAGATTTCTTTACAGGTAGGCAGCAGCAACTCGCTGTTGCTGGGAGCTTTATCGAACAAAGATCTTATTGTGTCTGGAGTTTCACATGGTTATGTTCTTGGTTCACTGTTATTTCTAGTGTATACTAAAGATCAGCAGTGGCTACAAATCAATGTAAGTGAAACAGCTCTTTTATTTGTAAGGATATAGTGTGCGGTTCTGTATGTCATGACTTCTTTTGTGTTTCAACATAGACTGCAGTCTATTTCCAGTCATATTTTTTTGTCTTGATTTGGCTTATAATCTCTTTCCTGATATACAGAACCCATAACTAGCAACGCTTCATGGCTCTTAACAAAGGCATCTCTGCTTTCCGGTTCTGGACCTGCGTCGCCAATCATGTTTGCCGGAGCTGATCCGTCAATCACTTTTTCCCAGGGTGTTTCCTCGGGATGTTCAAATCCTTGGCAAGGTTAATGTTAATTGTTAATTTCTTACTCGACGAAGAAGCGTCATGAATTTAAAGACTAAGTGCAGCACTTCATGGTAACCTGATCACAGGTAATCCCCTCATTTTCATAGTTAGTTGATGATCAGTAAGTTTTTGCAGACACATTTTCTTTCCGTCCAGATTAAGACTTCTCTCCAGGTGACATTCTTCCACTAAGTTGGTGACCAGGAAAAGGCAGATCCCGTTTATAATCTATTTTCCACCTGCAAGGTTTCAAGGCGGATCATGTATGGCTGCAAACCCACATGGCGAGATTGGGGTCTGAACCTTTTACTTGACATTTATTTGTGCGTGATGGGAACAGCGTCTCCATTCAACAGGATTCGAAACATCGAAGGTTGCTTTACTGGTTGACATGAAATTCTTTGTCGAAGTCAGATCAGCTCATGTAGGAAGAGTTAGACTTTTGCGCAATAATGCCTTTATCCGAACTTGTGTTTTATAATGAAGACATTTTCCCTGAATAAGTAGTGGATATGAATGGACAAGTCGATGAATATTATTCTCATGGAAAGATCAAGTTAAAAACAAAAGTAAGTCACGAACTATGAAACGCAGGTTTTCTGTGCAAAGGAAACGAAAAAAGAAACAAGTAAAAAATGCGCCGAAGTTTTCTGTACATCGTACAATCAAGGCCACCGAAAGTAGATCAACCATTCAGTGGTCTTAGTACAATGCTTTATGAGCCGCGGTACTTGAAACTTTAACCATGGCAAGGTGTTGGCCTGGCCTATATAGTTGCCATATGCCCGATTATGCTAACTCTAAACGTGAGTAAAATAAAATAAAAAATAACTACTGAGGCTACAAGGTTGCAATTTGATATGTTTGATGATTGGAGGGTGGTGATCAACATACCAGTTTGCAGCCCTCTAGCCTCAGCGGTTTTTAAGATCTGGCTGTGGGCAGAAAAAGTGAGGACTGACAGACAAAGCCGGCACAGTGTTTTTCTTCTCGGATAACTAAAATGGGTCATTATATGTCCCGTACTACAGCTATATGTGTGGCGTATTACACCGATATATTAAATCTAGTTCGTTTTATTAGATTCCAAATTTAGTCTGAAAGGGCGACATTTGCATAAGTCTCCTCGACAACCACGAGCAGTGCTTTAGGAGGAAATCGCCTCACCATAATCCTTTGTACCTTAAAGTGAAGAGAAAACATTCTTGTGTTTTTTCTGTTGAGTAATTTCCCATGAAGAAAATGTAAAGAGGTAATGACGAAAATTGAGCGGGTGTATAATTTCATTTGACGAATGTAGTATAGCAAAAATGTGGAGTAATGACAAAGGTACAGATACTTTGAATGCGCCTAGTTCTAACGTGCAATGTCTGTTGATAAGAGGTCTCGTGAAATCCTGGTTATATTATAATTTTAATACAGAAATATCTACGAATCTACTTTTTGAGTTAATTATTAAGGTTAAAAAAAATCTAGATAGCCTGTTGTAGGTATGGTTAACGACTTAGGGCCAACAAATGTTAAATTTTGGAATTTATTAGGTATTGATATGGATAACTTATCATTTATTAATCCAATGGACAACATCAGCGAAATACATGTGTTTACAGATGCTCCCCACCTAGTAAAGCGTATTAGAAATATTTTTTTACCATGAATTTATGTTTGTGGGTGGTACGTACGCTCACATTGGTCCAGTTAGAGAGCTAATAAAGAGGAGCAAAAGTGATCTTCGGACGGTATATAAACTTTCCGAAAATCATGTAAATGTTATAGTCATACAACGAATGAGAGTTACACATGTCGTGCAGTTGCTGTCCGAAACTACCTAGAAATCTATTGATCACTTCGGCAACCAACGTAAATTTGAAAACAGGGACTGGAAAAGTAAAAGCCAGTTCATTCGGCTTGTTGATAAGTGGTTTGGTTTGTTTAATTCTCGAGTGCCAGTAGATAGAAAATCATCACGGAATGCTTAAGAACTAAACCTGGGAACGCAAGACAAAATATTGCAAGACATGAGTAAAACTGCTAAAGCAATGAAAGTGATGAAAAGTAAAGTGCTCTATCCTTTTCTGAAAGGTCTAGTTATATCCTGCTCATCTTTGTTCAACTAAATCAGGATGGATTGGAGCACTTCTTTTTGGTTGCATAGGGCAAATAGGAACGTGCTATCAGCACCCATCACCCGTTGCATTTAAGCATCGTCTCAGAGCCCAACTTTTAGGAAAAGACAGCACACTTGTAAGCTCAAAGAACAACGATGACAACTGCAAAAGTGAAACTGTAACATCCGGCGCATTTTCTGATATCCCTGACAACAAGGAAATTCTCTTCAGAAAGGGCTCAGTTTATCAGCATTTTCAAAGACCACGAAGTCGAAGAACAAACATTGGAAGATGCCATAGAAGAAGAAGGTTTGCGATATGTGGGCGGTTTCATTGCTGGCAAGTTTCCACTGTATAAATATTTAGGAGCAAAAGTGACAAAGGGAGATGAAACATGGATTATTGCCATAAGCATTAGAGAGGGTAGATTAATGAAACCTAGTGACGAGTTTCTTGAACATTTAAAGCGTATGGAGAAGATGTTCGATTTTCACCATGGGGGGAAAAATGTTCAACAACAGGAAAAGGAGCCATCATTAAATTAGCGGATATAAATAGCAGTAACATCCAATTACCTTCAAAAGTTATAAAATATTTTTCGTTGCCGTATATTTTCTAGAATTCGAAATTTAAATAGAGACATAGTTGTTCCAGAAAAGTGGTGAATAAGATGAAAAAATTAGCAACATAACTATTAACATGTTAAAATATGTACGAAAAGGCCATTTTATTGAGATATGTTAAGTTTATATATATATATATATATATATATATATATATATATATATATATATATATATATATATATATATATATGTGTATATATATAATATATATATATATATCTATATATATATATATATATATATATATATATCTATATATATATATATATATATATATATATATATATATAATATATATATATATATATATATATATATATATATATATGTATATATAGAATGTTTAGAATGTTCTTCACAACTCCCTAATGATTATTTGTTTTAACATAATAAAATACAGTTTTTTTTATCTGAATATTATTTTCCTTAACATAAGATATTATTTGATAACGAAAAACAGAAAAAAACAAAGGTAGGTTGTCTATAATCTTTAATGTTATAGTAAAGTGAAAATTCGTTATCTAACTATTACTTTAATTCTCGAATAGCTTAGAGTATTTAATAAAAAAAAAAAGAGGGGGTAGCCGTTTAATCCTCTACCTCAGATAAAGCTACGTGTGACCAGACCTCTTATATTCTAGACCTTGCCTTTTGGATAATGCCTCACATTGTCATCATTCATTCGCAAGATCGCTCCGTTTGTCTAGGAGTGGCCTTGTGACCAACTTGATTTGCAACTCCTGAGCATCTCTCTGCTTTGCATGATCCCATTCCAATTATCATTAATCAGAGAAGGAGCATAGGAGCTCTCATCAGCAATACATAATTAGTAACGAAGTAATAAAAGTAGACCATATGCGCAGTCAAACAAAAACCACTTAAGCAAAAAGAAGCGTTCGCTCAGAACCCCATAAATAACAGCAGCTTCGACTCCATTGCTGAACTGCAGTGTCATCACTTCAAGAAAAAGTCTAGTTGGTCAATATCATAATCTTTTCTCGAATAGCTAAAAACCAGCCTGGTTTTATTACCAAATATTACATAACTCTCAAGCTTTCATTTTCCCTATTACTCAAGAAGCCGAGGTCTTAACCTGTGCTTAGAATAGGTATGTAATATTGAAAAAAATATATTTATTTACGCTCATTTGTGAAATTAACAGCCACCCTCCAGACATCACCATCTTCAGAAGTATGGCAACCGAATACAAAAATGGAAAGTGTAAAAATATCAATGCAGACACCAATGTACAGACCAGCAAATGCTTTCGAAGATTACATGGGGTCTATACAAAAAAATACATTTTACACCCACAGAGACAGTCTTCTTTCGCATATTCATGCGCATAAATATTGGCCCTTTCTTCTATCGTATGCAAAATAACTTTATGTTATGTTAGTCATCTCTCGCTTTGATTATTCCATAAGCTATACAGAAATAGCTTGAAATCAATTATAATTTAGCTCATGAAATATTCATATTCCTTTATCAATAACCTAATAATTTGATTCCAATAGCACTGTAAATCAAGTTGACAGAGTTATTTATTCGCACTAATTAGATATGTATTACGATTGATGCCACATTACGCTGGAAATATGCAAACAATATCGATTTGTATGTTAACATTAAATCCTTTTCAAAATGATGGAAGAGAATAAACAAAGCAAACACACTCAACTGCATAGACACGCAGTTGTACAGAGAGACAGACAGACCTTTTCGGTGCGCGGCGATTCTTTCATTGTGACTCCAGTTAACAGACTTGACATCACGTGCATACTGTGCTACTTAGGTTTAAAAAAGGCACAATGCCGTTCGTTTAACGTCCTACCTCCCCACCCCTTCCTCCACAAACACAGAAACACACACACAAATATTATATATATATATATATATATATATATATATATATATATATATATATATATATATATATATATATATATATATATATATATATATATATATATATATAGATATATATATATATATATATATATATAATATATATATATATATATATATATATATATATATATATATATATATATATATATATATATATATATATATATATATATATATATATATATATATATATATATATATATATATATATATATATATATATATATATATATATATATATATATATATATATATATATAGATATATATAATATATATATATATATATATATATATATATATAAATAAAGGTTTATTTGCCACGAAGGAAAAAAATGAAAAAAACTTGTTGGCCGAGTACTTTCGGTCCTATATATATATATATATATATATATATATATATATATATATATATATATATATATATATATATATATATATATATATATACATATATACATATATATATATATATATATATATATATATATATATATATATATATATATATATATATATATATATATATAAATTTATTTGGACGACGAAGGAAAAAAATGAAAAAAACTAGTTGGCCGAGTACTTCGGTCCTATATATATATATATATATATATATATATATATATATATATATATATATATATATATATATATATATATATATATATATACAATATAGTTTTTAACTATACCTCTAAATATAATGAAATATTCAACATTTACAATATTATTACAAATCTCATAAGAAGGTGATAATTTTTCTTTATGGCTAACAAAATTTTTTTTTTTAATTTTTTAGTTGTTATAGGATATAAGTGAAGGAGTGGTTTGTGGAGAATATTTGCTAAGTATTTAATACACTTATTTCTTTAAAAAAATCTTGAGTTTTTTCGTTCAAGAATGGCTTTTTGAAACAGAAAGTCGTTTTTTAGGACCAACTGGTTTTGAGGTCGTGGGTCTACATACTGTATAAAATCACTCTTCATTTGTTAAAAAAACAACTTATCGGTACAACCATTATCATAAAAAAAACACTTTAAGAACACTTCTTTATGAAATAATTCATATGTACTCTCCAGTACATATAAATATTTCATTAATTCTTTTCATAAATGTGGACTCTTCCAGCTTCGCTTTGAAGTTTTGAAGTTTCATTCAAAGTGTATTTTTTATTATAAATGTTATATACATATATATATATATATATATATATATATATATATATATATATATACTATATATATATATGTATGTATATATATATTTATTATATATATATATATATATATATATATATATATATATATATATATATATATATATATATATATATATATATATACACGTAGTCGTAAAGCTGAAGGAAGGAATGAAAGGAGTTGATCGAGCGATTTTGTGTATTTTTCACGCCTCCTCAGGGTCAAGTGATAAAAAAATTCATTATTTGTACTTCAATTAGGTCAGCAATATTGTTACAGTAGACCAGTGAAGAGGCCTCATCAAACATGAGGAATTTTCTAAATTCCCTCACGCGGTCCCAATACCAATAGAATGTTGTTCCTGGTGCCAGTAGACGTTTCTCTCAGAGATGAGAACCCAGTAGCTGGGCAGACTCCTTAGAAAGGTTCAGGTCTCATGTCAGGTCACTGAGTTCGGCTTGGGTCAAAGGCACCGGGTGGTCGTCCTCTTCTGGCCTGTATGCGCCACACTCAGTCATTTCACTAGATTCGGAATCAGAACTAGATTCTATGGTGACATTTGGCTCAGGAAGAGGAAGATCAGGGCCATGGGGTACTAGCTTTATGGCAGAAGGAACATCAGGATATTGAATATGGTGCTTGTTCATGCGATTGATGCCAGTTGGTAATGTGATTTTTCCCTTCCTTCCACACCGTTGGGACACCAAATAGCATACTCTTCCTTTTCTTGTTCCTCCAATCCCGTAAGTTCTCTACACATGTTTTGCAGCAGATATGGGTAGGGAATGGCTTGTCCTGGTCTCCTAGTTTGACTCTAAAGTAAGCTTGATATGCCTTCTTCACAAAAATCCGTGAATTTTGTTTGACGGTCTGGAAGAACCACATGTCCACAGATGTAACAGAACCTATTAGGATGGATTTTACACTTCCCATCCATTTTTTACATATATAGACCAGAAAAGATAAATAAAAACAATTTTTAAAGGTTACCCACAACTTGGTTTTGCAAAACCAAAGCCCATAAATGCTTGGATAATTGCAATATTTTGGAAAAATATGCTGGAATAGAAATAGGCTATATCTTAGAAACCAGACCTGACCAAGGAAAATGAACTGTATTTTTTAATTCAGGATGCAAAAAGGGTCCTAAATCAGTTGGAAAACCTGTGACCTTTGTAAAAAAAAATTTGAAACGCAAGCCAGTGTAATGAGAAAGGCGAGACTAAATGAAAAGTGAGTAGGAGCTGATACTATGTCTAGAAAAGCAGAATCTGGCAATTACCTTCGTCTTTGGCATGTCATTCAATCCCTAAATCCCAAAGCATCACATTGAGTAGGATAAGACGTCGGCAATGGGGCTATGTCAAAAATTTGGGGCAGTCACGTCAGCGCTATTCTAAATTGCACAAATGATCAAGACTCCCGATGGGATGTAGATAACCGCCTCACTGATAACATTCAATTTCATTTCGCCGATCATATTACGCCAGGTAACATCAGCGATGCCATAAACAACCTACTCATGCTGACAACCAGTTCGCATTTAAAGCAAACCACTCAAACGACACCTGCATCTACATCCCGAAAGAACTGTTGAACTATTACCCGACATCATCCTCTCCTGTTTTCCTATGTTCTGTAGATGAGAGAAAAGCATTTGACAGATAAACTACCTGAAGCTCTTCCTGAAGCTGAACAAAAGATGCGCATCTCTATATCTAATTGGCATTTTATATTACTGGTTCTCCACACAGCAGTTCTGTGCCAAATGGAATAACATATTCTTGCACAACTTCGGCTCCGTAAACGGGCTCCGGCAAAGGGGCATTCTCTCTCCATACCTGCCCTGTTTAATGACAAACTTAATTCACTTCCAGTCGGATGCTCTATCAACGAAAAAACAATAAGCAACATCTGTTACGCAGACAATATGGTTCTGATTTCCCCATCAGTGCAAGATCTCCAGCGACTCATCGACACTTACCACCAATAAGAGGAGGAATTTGATATCTTATACAACGAAACCAAGACCCAGTGCTTGTCTCTGCTCCCGAGGTCTCTTATGTATGTATATTGCAGAACCCCAAATATTCCTCCGAAAACATGTATGAATTTCCGTATTTGGGCCACTTCATTACGGGCGACCTAAAAGATACGGCAGACATAGAAGAGAGACATTGTAAACTACGTCCGCTGGGAAACTGTTTGCAAGAGGTTTGCCTTCTCTCACGGAGACACGAAAATGCTGCTCTTCCACTCCTACTGCTACAGCATCTATGGGTATTCCCTTTACGATGTATACCGAGTGACCATGAAACGTATCATTGTTGTTCACAATGACATTCTGATACACTTCACCAACAAACTTCGCTGCCGCCCTGCAACGCAGATGTTCATAGAAAACTGCCTGGATAATTTAAAAGCCATTGTAAAAAAAAATCAGCAGTTCGCATAACCAGCATACATAATTTAAAAATCATTGTTTAGTCTGATTGCTCGACTGGGAAATAGCAGCAATTCGCCTACACGATGTAACCTAAGCAATGAGGAAATGTGGGATAATGAGGCGTCTGGTCCATAAATGATGTTATATCTGCAGACTGTTAATATTATTATTACTGAGATTTGCTTTTTTCCATTTTCCGTATTTAGCATTTTTTATTTTCTTTTATTTATTTATTTATTTATTTATTTATTTATTTACTATTGGCTGCCGTTATCAATATTATGAACAGTATTTTTACTAAAACTTCATGTATCTAAACTGGGTATATTGTATTGTCTCTACTTTGTATATTCCCTATATATGGCCCTAATCTGAAATAACGGTTATTATTATTATTATTATTATTATTATTATTATTATTATTATTATTATTATTATTATTATTATTATTATTATTATTATTATTATTATTATTATTATAACCAAAGTGGATAAAGAACAAAAATTCCCTTGATTGCAAAGATAGACTGAATGAAAATCTAAGCTTTATAAACAAAAATATCAGCATATGATTAAAATGAAAACCTTACTTCTGCAATAAAAAAAACATTACATAGGCGCTTCCGCTTTAAATAATTAGGTTACCTACTGTGCATAAAACACGAACGCAAAATCAAAGGAAACTAGTTTACGATAACAGAAAACTTTTAGTCAATATGAAACAGAAATGAGATTGGCCTTTGCAAAATACGATTCTCTCCCTTCGCAGGAACCGTTATCTCGAAGAACTCTTTTTAACCTCCCTTCCACTTAATGAGATTACAATGGTTCCGAGATATGACTTTTCTTTTTCTGCTGAAAAGATAATGTGGAAATGCTGCGCTGTGGCTCTTTGAAGATGCTTGTGTGGGTTCAGAAACATTGTTCCAAAAATAGTTTTAAATACTTTGATGGGAAGTGAGTTACTAGCATAATTGTCTGCGCTCAAAATGAATTAAGTAAGACTACATTTGCATCAAGTTTCTGGAATGTTCTGGAGCGGAAACAAGGAAAAATATACCTCTTACTAATCTGGAAAATAGAAGAAAAATTATAACAAGAGACAATAAATATTTTTCACAAAAGTCATTAGACATAAAACTTTTTAAAATTATCTATAGAAATTACCAAAGACATTTAAGCAGAACGAAATATCACTCGTTCAGTAATTCCTTCCATTACATACTTAATTTCTTTAGTCATGGTTGTTATGCTCCCTTGCTCGTTCGTCTCCTCTTTAAGAATTACTCGCGAAGATCAGTGCATCA
>NC_061092.1:54125785-54160785 GCF_015104395.2 Macrobrachium nipponense
TACAGTTTCACTTTGCAGTTGTCATCGTTGTTCTTTGAGCTTACAAGTGTGCTGTCTTTCCTAAAAGTTGGGCTCTGAGACGATGCTTAAATGCAACGGGTGATGGGTGCTGATAGCACGTTCCTATTTGCCCTATTGCAACCAAAAGAAGTGCTCCAATCCATCCTGATTTAGTTGAACAAAGATGAGCAGGATATAACTAGACCTTTCAGAAAAGGATAGAGCACTTTACTTTTCATCACTTTCATTGCTTTAGCAGTTTTTACTCATGTCTTGCAATATTTTGTCTTGCGTTTCCAGGTTTAGTTCTTAAGCATTCCGTGATGATTTTCTATCTACTGGCACTCGAGAATTAAACAAACCAAACCACTTATCAACAAGCCGAATGAACTGGCTTTTACTTTTCCAGTCCCTGTTTTCAAATTTACGTTGGTTGCCGAAGTGATCAATAGATTTCTAGGTAGTTTCGGACAGCAACTGCACGACATGCGTAACTCTCATTCGTTGTATGACTATAACATTTACATTGATTTTCGAAAGTTTATATACCGTCCGAAGATCACTTTTGCTCCTCTTATTAGCTCTCTAACTGGACCAATGTGAGCGTACGTACCACCCACAAACATAAATTCATGGTAAAAAAAAATATTTCTAATACGCTTTACTAGGTGGGGAGCATCTGTAAAACACATGTATTTCGCTGATGTTGTCCATTGGATTAATAAATGATTACAAGTTATCCATATCCAATACATAATTTAAATTCCAAAATTAACATTTGTTGGCCCTAAGTCGTTAACCATACCTACAACAGGCTATCTAGATTTTTTTTAACCTTAATAATTAACTCAAAAAGTAATCTAGCCTCCTGTGGGGGCAAGCCAGCCTCAATGGGTCCCGCCTGGTCCCAAGCCGGATAAATAGGGAGGGTTGGTGTCAGGAAGGGCATCCGACTGTAAAAACCCACGCCAAAACCAATGGAATGAGTCGTGATATTGATGAGAATAGGGCTAGGGCGTACTCCGTAAACGACGGCACAGAACACATCGCCCTAACTCTGTGACAAGGCGAGGGCTACTGCATCATGAGCGGGTGCAAGCTAAAGAAGCGAGCTCTAAATGTGATCAGAATAGGCCAGCTCAATATTGGGTCTATGACAGGAAGAGGAAGAGAGTTGGCAGAGTTAATGAGGATAAAGAGAGTGGATATTTTGTGTGTGCAGGAAAACTCGATGGAATGGGTAATAAAGCTAAAGAAACTGGGGGATGGCTACAAGTTAATCTATAGTGGAGCAAATGAGGCAGGGTAGGAATGGCGTTGGAGTAGTGTTGTCGGGGGAAATGAAGAATGCAGTGACGGAAGTGAGTAGAAAGAATGACCGCATTATGAGAGTGAAGATATGTTATGGAGGGGAAACAATGAACATCATTAGCGCTATGCTCCCACAAGTGGGCTGCACAGAGGAAGAAAAGAGCCGTTTTTGGAACGGAACGAAATGAGTGAGGTAACGCAAAGAACTGGAAGAGCAGGAGAGGACTGTAGTGGGGGCAGACTTTAATGGGACATGTCGGAAATGAAAAGGATGTAATTGAACGTCGTGCATGGAGGACATGGGATTGGGGTTGGGGAGAGAAACCCAGAAGGAGAGAGTATAGTAGACTTTGCCGTGTCCTTTGATATGGCAATAGTGAACACATTCTTCAAAAAGAAGAGGGAGCACTTGATAACATACAGGAGTGGCGGTAGATGCACACAAATAGATTACCTCCTTTACAATAGATCAAGGCTGGTGGAAGTTAGGAATTGTAAAGTTATCCCAGGTGACCACGTGGCCCCCCAACATAGGCTCCTTTGTATGGATTTAAAGATGAAAAGAGAAAAGAAAACGAAAAAGAATGGGGTAAAGAAAATCAAGTGGTAATAAATTGTTAGGGAGGGATAATGATAAGAAGAGAGAGTTCAGGAGAAGAGTGCTGGGAGAGGATTGATCTGGGAATAGAAGATGTGGGAGAATGGTGGAGGCATAATGCATCAGTGATTAGAAGACATGGAAAGGAGATACTAGGGGAAACATCTGGAATAGTATGGGAGGAAAAGGAGAGCTGGTGGTGGGAAGAAGAGGTGGGGGAAGTGGTGAAAGGTAAAAGGGAGGCAAAGAAGAGATTTGAAGAGTCACAGCTGCAGGAGGACAGAGAAAGATTAAGAGAAAGAAACAAAGAAGTAAAAGGGTGGTAGCTCAAGCTAAGGCAAGGGCATATGAAGAGGTTTATAATGAACTGGAAACCAAGGAAGGGTTGAGTAAGATGCTCAAACTGTCAAAAGTAAGAAATAAAAGAACAAAGGACATCACCCATATTAAGCAAATGAAAGATAGGAATGGTACTGTCGTAAAAAAGGAAGAAGACATCCTGAAAAAGATGGAAAGAGTATTTCGAACAACTGCTAAATGAAGAAAAATGAAAGACTTGTAAGAGAGGATGGACAAGTAAACATGGGGAATGGTAATGGCCGGATATCTTGGGATGAAGTGATACGAGCCTTAAAAAGAATGAGAAATGGGAAGGCAACAGGACCTGACTTAATCCCAGTCGAAGTTTGGAAAGCCTTAGGAGAGGAAGGGGTAGACATCTTGTATGATCTGATGGTAAAAATATTCGAACAGGAAAAGATACCAGAAGAATGGCGGGAAAGCATATTGATACCTATATTTAAAGGTAAAGGTGATGTCCAGGAATGCAGTAATTATAGAGGTATAAAACTAATGTCTCACACGTTGAAGATTTTGGAAAGAATCATAGATAGCAGGCTGAGAGAGGAAGTTAGAATAGGGAAGGAACAGTTAGGATTTATGAAGGGAAGCGGCACAACGGATGGAATATTTTGCATAAGGCAGCTAATGGAGAAATTCAGAGAAAAACAACGAGACCTGCATCTGGTATTCATAGACCTTGAAAAGGCCTATGACAGAGTGCCAAGGCAAGAAATATGGAGATGTTTGAGGGAGAAGATGGTGCCGGAAAAGTATGTCAGAACTTATTCAGGAGATGTACAGGAATGTGTATACTAGAGTGAGGAGTAGTGTTGGTGAGACGGATGGATTTGAGATAGGAGTTGGATTACACCAGGGGCGGGGTCAGCACTTAGCCCAATTCATCTTCAACATCGTGATGGATGTAATGACCAGGGATGTTTAGAGAAGCAGTGCCATAGGTGCATATTATACGACGGATGACATTGTGTTGTTCAGAGGGGAAGGAGAAGTTGGAGGGGAGGTTGGAGAGGTGGAGAGCAGCACTTGAGGAGAGAGGAATGAGAATAAGCAGAAAAAAAACCGAATATATGTGTTCTAGTATTACTGAGGACGGTGGAAGTAGCATAAGATTGGGTGGGGAAGAAATAAAGAAAGTACAGAAGTTCAAGTACTTAGGGTCCGTATTGGAGGATAGTGGAAGGCATGGACCAAGAGGTGAGACACCGAATTCAGGCAGGATGGAATAACTGGAGGTCTGCATCAGGGGTACTCTGTGACAAGAAGGTCCCTCTGAAATTGAAAGGAAAGTTCCATAGGACGGTGGTCAGACCAGCAATGTTATATGGAACAGAAACTGGCAAGTATGAGGAAAACAGAGGAGAAGAAGATGGATGTAGCAAAAGAAATGAGAATGTTGAGATGGATGTCGGGAGTAACAAGGGAAGATAGGATTGAAATGAGTATAAGAGGATCAACAAAGGTAGCTGAAATATCGAAGAAAATACAGGAAGGAAGGATTCGATGGTATGGACACCTGTTACGAAGGGAGGAACGTCATGTTGGAAGACATACGATGGAAATGGAAGTGCGGGGTAGAAGGAAGAAGGGAAGACCAAGAAAGAGATGGCGTGATTGTGTAAGGGAAGATATGGAATTGAAAGGTATAAATGAGAACGAGGCACAAGACAGAAATCGATGGAGACGACTCATTCGTAATGGCGAACCCATATAAAAATGGGTTTAAGCTAGGAAGAAGAATTAACTCAAAAAGTAGATTCGTAGATATTTCTGTATTAAAATTATAATATAACCAGGATTTCACGAGACCTCTTATCAACAGACATTGCACGTTAGAACTAGGCGCATTCAAAGTATCTGTACCTTTGTCATTAACTCACATTTTGCTATACTATATTCGTCAAATGAAATTATACACCCGCTCAATTTTCGTCATTACCTCTTTACATTTTCTTCATGGGAAATTACTCAACAGAAAAACACAAGAATGTTTTCTCTTCACTTTAAGGTACAAAGGATTATGGTGAGGCGATTTCCTCCCTAAAGCACTGCTCGTGGTTGTCGAGGAGACTTATGCAAATGTCGCCCTTTCAGACTAAATTTGGAATCTAATAAAACGAACTAGATTTAATATATCGGTGTAATACGCCACACATAATAGCTGTAGTCATCGGGACATATAATGACCCATTTTAGTTATCCGAGAAGAAAAACACTGTGCCGGCTTTGTCTGTCAGTCCTCACTTTTTCTGCCCCACAGCCAGATCTTAAAAACCGCTGAGGCTAGAGGGCTGCAAACTGGTATGTTGATCACCACCTCCAATCATCAAAACATATCAAATTGCAACCTTGTAGCCTCAGTAGTTATTTTTTATTTTATTTTACTCACGTTTAGAGTTAGCATAATCGGGCATATGGCAACTATATAGGCCAGGCCAACACCTTGCCATGGTTAAAGTTTCAAGTACCGCGGCTCATAAAGCATTGTACTAAGACCACTGAATGGTTGATCTACTTTCGGTGGCCTTGATTGTACGATGTACAGAAAACTTCGGCGCATTTTTTACTTGTTTCTTTTTTCGTTTCCTTTGCACAGAAAACCTGCGTTTCATAGTTCGTGACTTACTTTTGTTTTTAACTTGATCTTTCCATGAGAATAATATCATCGACTTGTCCATTCATATTCCACTACTTATTCAGGGAAAATGTCTTCATTATAAAACACAAGTTCGGATAAAGGCATTATTGCGCAAAAGTCTAACTCTTCCTACATGAGCTGATCTGACTTCGACAAAGAATTTCATGTCAACCAGTAAAGCAACCTTCGATGTTTCGAATCCTGTTGAATGGAGACGCTGTTCCCATCACGCACAAATAAATGTCAAGTAAAAGGTTCAGACCCCAATCTCGCCATGTGGGTTTGCAGCCATACATGATCCGCCTTGAAACCTTGCAGGTGGAAAATAGATTATAACGGGATCTGCCTTTTCCTGGTCACCAACTTAGTGGAAGAATCGTCCACCTGGAGAGAAGTCTTAATCTGGACGGAAAGAAAATGTGTCTGCAAAAACTTACTGATCATCAACTAACTATGAAAATGAGGGGATTACCTGTGATCAGGTTACCATGAAGTGCTGCACTTAGTCTTTAAATTCATGACGCTTCTTCGTCGAGTAAGAAATTAACAATTAACATTAACCTTGCCAAGGATTTGAACATCCCGAGGAAACACCCTGGGAAAAAGTGATTGACGGATCAAGCTCCGGCAAACATGATTGGCGACGCAGGTCCAGAACCGGAAAGCAGAGATGCCTTTGTTAAGAGCCATTGAAGCGTTGCTAGTTATGGGTTCTGTATATCAGGAAAAGAGATATAAGCCAAATCAAGACAAAAAAATATGACTGGAAATAGACTGCAGTCTATGTTGAAACACAAAAGAAGTCATGACATACAGAACCGCACACTATATCCTTACAAATAAAAGAGCTGTTTCACTTACATTGATTTGTAGCCACTGCTGATCTTTAGTATACACTAGAAATAACAGTGAACCAAGAACATAACCATGTGAAACTCCAGACACAATAAGATCTTTGTTCGATAAAGCTCCCAGCAACAGCGAGTTGCTGCTGCCTACCTGTAAAGAAATCTTGAAACATACCTAAAAAATATCCACTCACTCCATGATTCTGAGATTTATACATGCAAGTACCTTGTGAATCACTCAATCGAAAGCAGCACTAAAATCTAATTGAATTACTCTGTACTCAAAACCTTATCAAGGTTATTTAGCAAATAAAGTATTGCAAGAGACTATAACAAACTTAGGTTTTTATAATTAGACTATTCACCAGCAGTGACTGAATCTTGGCAGAGAGAGAGAGAGAGAGAGAGAACATTCTTTGCAGGAGTCCCTCTCGAAGCATCTTCAGAATAACAAATCTCAACACGTATTTTAGAGCAACAAGTTATTTGCAACACAGGTTATCCTTAAGCGATGTCACCAGAATAAAATATACAATTGAACTTGAGTTTCTTTTCCTCTTTTTATTTCTGAAAAGGAATTATTTGTTTTTTAAACTCCCAACCACCTTTAGGTATGCAGCATCTTAGTGAAGAAAGAGGATCCACGAATCGTATTGGGTACAAGATAAGATTTAAGACTGAATCCTGATGGATTTATGTGAAGGAATAAATTAGGAGATAGATAGCAGGTTTATCGGACTATTTTTCCTTCTACCTCTTCGTCTGTACACACACACACACACACACATGCACACATACACAAACACACGCAATATATATATATATATATATATATATCATATATATATATATATATATATATATATATATATATATATATATATATATATATATATATATATATATATAATATATATATATATATATATATATATCATTCAATGTAAAATTATACTTGGCATATAATTAATGAAAGGAATTACTTGGTCACGAGTTTTATATGCAGAGAGAACCTATACGACCTGATCCCTCTGCATATAAGACTCATTAAAAACTGAAATATATAAGCTCCATATAGAATATAAGGTCCCATATATATAATATATATATATATATATATATATATATATATATATATATTATATATATAATATATATAATATATATCAAAACCTTTGACATGATTCATCTGTCATTCTTAACTGTTAATGTTTGCTCCATTCCTCTTCATTGGCGACCACTTCAAGGAAACTTTCCCTTGCTCGATACAGCCGAGGATTAGATATCGATAACCTAGCAGCCTTTTCGTCTCCCTCTTTCATTCCCTTTCTTCGCGTCTGCTTGTATGTCTATCCGCCTTCCTATCCTTCCTTATGTCTTTCTCCAGCTACCAACAAATAGCTTTTATATGCGGAAATCAAAGTTATTAGCTTTTGTGACTGCTTTTTCACCGTTTCTATGGGAATATTTTTTCAACTTCTCAGGTCATGCACAGCAATGAGGCTTCACATATTACTACTTCTCAGAGTTCAAAGCATCTGGCTTAACAAAGTGAAATGTGAGGAATAGAAGATACCCTGAATGCTCATTTATTATTATTATATTATTATTATTATTATTATTATTATTATTATTATTATTATTATTATTATTATTATTATCGCAGTCATCCAATTCGACTGGTTGGTTTGCATCCTACCCGTGTTAGGAATCCATTGCTGAATTGTATGTAATCTGATTTTTAATTGGTATTATTTTTTTGTGTTTACTATTGTTCTTAATATTGATACTATTGTTCTTAATATTGATACTATCGTTACCATTATTATGAATACTATTTCTTATACTTCTTCAGCAACTGTGAGGATATTGCCAATTTATCATTTGTTTTTATCATAGTATCTCTGTTTCTAGATTGTGTATGTTGTCTCTACTTTGTATATTCCAAGTGAAATAGTATTGTGAATATAATATGAGCACAATTGTGAATGCAATTCATTAACTTGCATATGCATAAACTATTTTGCTGAATTGTTCAAAGGGTAGCATAATGTCAGTTCAAAAGTGGGTCGGAACATTTTTTTGTAGTTGCCATCATTGGCTCTCAGGGAGATAGAGTGGAGTTTTGGATGGCTGATGTTGAAGACTTGCTGTCTGAACTCTGTTTGGTCACGGGTGGAAGTAGGTAAACTTCTGATCTAGTTTTAGTTAGTTTTCATGGGTAGGGATATTAGCTGTAGTACACATATAAGGGAGTCGCCTTGCAATTGTTTGACTAACAAGGCACCCTGTTGGTTATTTTCTGACCTGCGATGATATTCGCAAGTATCGGTTGGTGTACATCACATCTTCGTCAAAGTATCATGACATTGATGATAATTCTTCTAAATCCCCATCAATCGTTACTTCTTGTATGTAGGTTTGAAGACGTTAAAACTCATAGTTAAATAACAAGTTATATTTAACAAGTTTACATCACAATGATATCTACATGAAGATTTAGATAGCTCTTCAAGCGGAGAGGTGTGATGATGAAGTCTGATATACATTAGTCGAGCGATACATTGCTCAATTGTTACACAAACACACGAGTATACGGATCTAGGACTGTGACGTCGTAGGCACAGACTATCATGAGAACGACAACATGTATTTTGCCAATGGGGCATCGTTTGCCGTTACCTTTTAAAACTGATGATCCAGGTGTATATAAACTAAGATGTTATACAAAGCGTCGTCAGAGCAACGTCAAGGCGATGTCAGCTATTCACTAACTCTAGTTTTCAAATGCTGCAAGATCCTACTGGAACAGGGAGTCCCAATCACTTTAACTCAACAATATGTTGCAACACCAATAGAATGTCCCCCCCAATACATTTTCATATTTACATGTAATCATTACACATACATGAGTGACGTCAAACAAAACTTTTTCCTGTATAATGAACTTATCACGTGTCAGTGACGCCATTTAGAGGGAGTAGATTACGAGCATGTTTGTTCATTCGTATGGCATGTTTCACCCTTCCTGAGGGTTTTCCATGGAATTTTTTGTTCACTATATATCGAACCTTACAAGCACAAATGAGAGGTGGCATGAAAGACCCCAAGAGAATCTGAAACATGGCCACGGAGAAGTAAGTGACTCTTTTTTCAATTATCTGTTTTTTTCCAGTGTTTGGATCCTTTCGACATTCTCTGTTATGTTTCGATGCAATGAACCCCATTGTTTCATATTTTATTTGATACTATTATTATTTTATCCATGATGTGTGTTAATGAAGATTTATGTTTTTATTTTTGAAAGGAACTCTGTCAGCCTTTGTGAGACGAACGATTACCAATTCTGATAAGCCCTTGTTGTATTACGAAATGAAAAGACTGACCTTTATGCTATGAGTTTTTTTAATTTGTGTAAAGAAACCTATCTGGGTCGATGAGGGATGTTATATTTTCTCTTATATTAATGGGTTTACTTCAGTTGACCAGGTCTTGTTTTAAACATTCCGTTTTCTATGTATCTAGTTCAATTGCGAAATCTTGTTTTTCAGTTAGTTTAATTAATCTGATTTTTATGGTAATTATGGATCTGATTTAACGGCCTTGGGTATTTAAGGTCTGTGAGTTGCGTTGAGGATGAGAGAGAGAGAGAGAGAGAGAGAGAGAGAGAGAGAGAGAGAGAGAGAGAGAGACTCAGTGGTCCCGCTCGAGTCAATGTTACCATTTTTAATTTATAAGGATTTTAACCCCTTATAACGCATGTCTATGGCCTTGAGCTGAAATGAAAATGTGTTATTATTATTATTATTATTATTATTATTATTATTATTATTATTATTATTATTATTATTTAGTTTTCATAAACCGACAATGAATGTTGTTTTGCTGACGATGAAAAATTTGACTTGTTTTTCAGCCTAAACCGTGTAACTCGAAAGCTTGCGAGTGTGTACGTCAATATAACCATGTAAAAGAGGGAGAAAGATGTATAATGCAACAAAAAAGCCGGGTTTATTCATCTGAGAAAAGATGAATACAGGTACTTATTCGTTACGAGGAGGCATAAGGAAAAATTCCATGCAGATCTGTTATTCCATTCTCGTCTCGAAGTTCCTGAACTTCTTAAATCTTGACAGGAGTCGGAAAGATTCAGCCCAGTTAGTTTTCTGTAAAAGAAAATTATTATGCGGCTTTGTCTCTCCGTCCACCCTTAAATCTTAAACACTATTGAGGCTAGAGGGCTGCAAATTGGTATGTTGTTCATCCACCCTCAAATCATCAACCATACCAAATTGCAGCCCTCTAGCCTTAGTAGTTTTCATTATATTTAAGGTTAAACTGAGCCATGATGGTACTTCTGACAATGATATGGGATAGGCCACCACCAGGCCGTTATTAAAGTTTCATGGGCCGCGGCTCATACAGCATTAACTGAGATAAACGAAAGATAAATCTATTTTCGATGGTCTTGATCATACGATGTACAAAAAACTTGACTGCGACGAAGAATGTTTGGCGCATTTCTTACTTGTCTGTTTCTGTAGCCGCTTCCTCTAGCACTTACTCGGTTTCTCTCTCTCTCTCTCTCTCTCTCTCTCTCTCTCCTCTCTTCCTTTAGCTTCCTGCTACTCCCCTCCCTCGTTTACCTTCCCCTTTTATTCGTCATCACTTTCTTCGATAAACCTCTGTTTTCCTTCGCCTCGCCCTTTTTTTCGTCTCTCCTTATACATGTACTGCAATCCCTTCTTTCCTGGTCTTCCGCAAAGGGCATAAGTATTTGAGATTTTCAACCTTGTCCACCAATTTTATAAACAATGTAATCGAGTTGGGCTATTTATTTCTTATTATTTTGTTCGGCATCTATTGATACATCAATCCTGGAAAGCGTGCAGATAAAACAAATCCTTGGAAAAGATGGCAAAACTTAAGATCTCTTCTTTTACTATTGTGAAGAGAGAGAGAGAGAGAGAGAGAGAGAGAGAGAGAGAGAGAGAGAGAGTGGGGGGGGGTGGGGGTGGGGGGGAGGTGGCATAAAGTAAAATACAAATCTTTCCTGAAAGCGTCCACATACCCTAAAAAGTAATATTGAATTCGAAACAATTTTTAAACTCCATTGCAAATACAGACGTTATCAATCGATGCAAATAAAAGAATGGACGAGTTAGGCCGGAAATTGTGGCATTGCTTTTTGTTCGTAAATAAAAACCAGACCGGAGATATTATTTTGTTCAGAAAGATGGAATTTCTCAATTTTCCAATTGACGATGACATTTATTTCCACATGTATTGATATATAAGCTTGTCTGTTTTATTTTTTAGTTTTCTGTAAAAGAAAGCTAATGAGATGTGTTTTTCTACCCGCCCTCAGATCTTAAAAGCTACCGAGGCTACAGGTTTGCAAATAGAGTTGTTGATCACACACCCTCCAGTCATCAAACATACCAAATTGCAGCCCTCTAGCCTCAATATTTTATTATTATTATTATTATTATTTAAGGTTAGGGTTAGCCATAGATCGTGCTTACCGCTAGAGGGGCCAACCGTCTACTCATCTTCACTAGACCACCTATGGGGACTAACTGAGGGATGCCCGGTCGTGGCTGAGAATTCCATACTGCACCACATCAGAGGAAATTCGATTGCGTTGAAAAAATTTCGCTCGCATTATTTCCTCTTGATTTTTCCCCTATTACCTGGAGACTTACTTTCCTCAAAAGTCGGTAACCTTGCTTCCAGTAGATAACTACACATCCTGCTAATCATAGATTGCAATAAAAGATGAGGCAATTAAAATTTTAAAGATGAAAGATATTAGGAAATGAATCCATCTCCCTGACGAAGATGAAATGGAACTAAGCCTATTTCAAGAAAGTATGAGGAAGATGCTGAGGTCCATTTTCCTATTTTTTATTTTATTTTATACACTACCCAATTGCCAAGAAAAAACAATTTAATATTGAAATAGCCCACCCAGAAGATAATAGGAATTACTGGAACGAATTCAGCTTTAATGGTACATGTGGAGAATAACTCGTTTACTTAATGCAGATATGGAATATATATATATATATGATATATATATATATATATATATAATATATATATATATATATATATATGTATATAATTATTATAAATATATATATATATATATATATATAATATATATATATATATATATATATATTATATATATATATATATATTCATTATTACAATATCCTAGTTTCCAATAATCCTCACAACACTACTCCTATTTACAGTTCTCTCGATTTTCTCCTATTGCAAATTATTTTAAATTCGCGTACTGCTTTCTGCATTTCCTTTGAACTGTCCTCAATTTGCACTGTGTCTTTTGCAAAGGATCCATTCCAAGTTCAATTGTAACCCACAACTTGCAGCTTCTGCCCTTTCTCTGACTTCTGAAAATTCATCACCCATAAATATATCATCAGCCACAAAGGCATAACAGGCCAATGTCTCCTCTTATTATAACAACAAACCACTCAGTCATTAGTATTATTATATATATATATATATATATATATATATATATATATATATATATATTATATATATATAAATATATATATATATATATATATATATATATAATATATATATATATATATATGTGTGTGTGTGTGTGTGTGTGTGTGTGTGTGTGTGCATGTGTGTGTGTGTGTGTGGTTGTGTGTGTGTGTGTGTGTGTGTAAATGAGATTAGTGTTATATGGATAACTGGAAAACTAAGATGATGTATTAAAATAAAAAATTTATATATAGATAGCTAGAGAATGGAATGAAAGTTGTTGATTCTTTAAATATTTGGGGGTAAATATATCTGAGAGAAATGTATAGATATATATATATTATATATATATATATATATATATATATATGGTATATATATATATATATATCTATATATTATATATATATATATATCTTAGATAGATATATATATATATATATATATATATATATATATATATATATATATATCTATATATATTAATATAATATATAACTAATATTATCTATATATCTAATTATATTATATATATAATATAATATATATATAATAACATATATATAGTTATATATTATATATATATAATACTAATATAATTCATTAATATATATACTTATATAAATTAATATAATATATTGAACTATTAATATTGAGTAATTTGGAGTTAGCCGCGGCCGGGCAATTGCACACACAATTTGACAATTAAGAATGGTTATCACTGCACTGCTAATGCCTAACTAATAGAGACGTGTCGTCTCGTAGATAATATACGCTAATGAGAACACAGCTAAAATAAATGCACTAGTGGCAACAAGCCTTCCCCAAGCAATGAATAAAATTGTAAACGTTCTTGTTATCAATGCGTTTGAACACTTAGGAATAATAATAAATCATAGGTGTAAAATTACAATATTAGAATAAAGTACTTACAGTTGTGTAGTGCTGTTCACGGGAGCCAAAAATGCGAAAAAGATAAAAGGGGTTTCACAATAAAGGTTTGTTTCTCTCGCAAACTCTCACACTAGTACAGTGGGATTGGATGCTATTCTAATCAGAGATTAATAAAGGCTTTAATTTCATGCGATGCTGGCCAAGGTCGTAATCTTTTACGTACGTGGCTGGGTGAGGTTTATAATTTAATCTAGAATCAACTGATATATTACAAATATGGGTGCCAGGAGAGTAACAAAAGAGAAAAGGGAGGAAAAAAGGTACTCAAAATGATGGATTTAAGGGAAATGCAGTTGCATTTAACTAAGATTATTATTTTGTCACTCAGAAAAATTTTACACAGGAGCTGAAGGCACTAGATCTGTGGTACTGCGGTTATGTTAATTAACTAATAAGATAGTGCCACTATGAAAACCCCAGAAAATGTAAATCCTTATTTATGAAGAACCCGGCATTTAAAGGAATAAAATTGTTGTTCAATTATTCAACAATCATTAAATAATAGTTATCAGCAGCTCTTCATTCTTTCACCCTGGGACTTGGAAATGGATGGCTGTATGGATCACTTTGGCACCGTGGAACATGAGTGAGGTACTCAACGTCTGGTGTTCTCCTAATTCTGCAAATTAAGGATGCACTGTAATTCTTGATCTAAAATGTGATTTATGTAATTGGGATTTGCATAAGCCAGAGAATGTAAGTAACTTAACACCGTCACGAGAATAGCAAGATAAATGAACACTTCTAGATACAAGTCACAAATATTTCTTCAGCTCACTTATTCTCTGAAGGAGATGCAATGGAAAATTTTAGTTGTATATATGAGAGCAGACAGTATTTGAGGAAGGAAGGGAATTGTGCGTCAAACAGATTCCAAAACCAAACGTAACTTTTCTTTGACAATTGGAGTCTTGAGCAGAGCCGAACGCCGGCAATGAGCTTAGTGGAAGAAAAGTCTCGACCCAGGACAGTGATAAGGAGGTCTGTGTGACCATGAAATCACCCCAGTGTAATCAGGACTGAGTCTGCTATGGGAATGACCAAAGAGAGAGCCCGACTCGGTGCTACAGCCGTCTTATTAGTCTCTCTTCTTTTTCTCCTGTTTTGTCACATCTTGGCGCCGGCTTTCTTGGCGTGTTCATTGTTGTCGGGAAATGAAATCTGAGCAACAGCAGATGTGGAAAAAAGATGACAATGGGGGTCCATTCAGAGTATTTTTGGGGGAGGAGCGATGTAGGCAAATCTGCCTTATCAAGTTTTTAATTGCTAAGGGAGTGGTAGGCACGACTTCAGTACAGTCTTGGGTGGTCTTTTACAAGAAGTGAAAAAAAAAATATTGTGCTTACATTATGTACGTTACAATGATATATATTTTTACGTTTTTTCATCCTGCCTCGCCTCGATAGTATTTACAATTTGACTGTTAGTGGGAGGTAGCCATCTTAACCACCCCTCACCATAGTATAGACCATGCCAGTCTTGGGGGGATCAGAATTTCCGGCCCCTTTCGTAGTTCTTGCGTGGGGGTTAAAAAGCCGTTAAACACTAGAGACCTACCGCAGGGCAAAAGGGCAGGTCACGGGGGTTACATGGGCTGCTGGTTGGGCCTTTAGGTAGTCTCAGCTTTAAGGTCTATTCTCCCACAACCTTGTGCTGGCTGTTTTGTACCTTTCAGACAAATGCCTCTCCATGTGTTTGAATTGAGGTGACCCGCGAACGCCCTGGTTCGCTCTCAGTCCTTCACTAGTCCTTATAGCGGCCAGACGTGACTGCCGCTGTTCGTCTGCCCCTTTGTTCATCTTAGCTGGTTGGAGTCTACATCCTGTCTCAAGCTATATGCACACGTAATCCAAGGTACGTCTACAAGTTGCAAATTCAACCAGCCCCTATCTCTCCAAGACGAAAAAAAAAATACATAAAACGAACAGCAAATACAAACTAATAAAGGAATCATAGAATTACGAGAAAAAAGAAACAAGCGCAAACAAAAACAATGATGTGTAAAAAAACTACCACACCCAAAGTAAAATATCTAACGATCCACTTCAGTACCCACTTTGAAATCACACGATAGCTAGTTGAATACAGGATGAGTTGTTGTTCAATTCGGGTTTCCTCTTCTTAACAACCAGTGTCTCTGAAATTGGAATGTCCGGTCTATTTGGACAAAAAGGCAGATAGATAGATAGATATAGTAGATCCATATCCAATGTAGCACGAAGGAACACGTGCTTGAGAATGTAGAAATAAACTACGAAAGTACTTGTTTAAAGTTCCAGTTTCAGCCACCTTCTACCTCGAATTTAAGGACACATACATACATACCTATATACATACATGCATGCATACATACATACATATAAATTATTATATATATATAATATATTAATATATAATATATTAATATATATATAATTATATATATATATAATAATATAATATAATATATATAATATATATATATTATATATATATATATATATATATATAATAATATATATATATATATATATATATAATAATATAATATATATATCATAATATATATATATATACATATAATAATATACTATATATATATACTATAGATATATATATATATATATATATAATATATCTATTATATATATATATATACATATAATATTTTGCATAAACGTACTTTACACATTCTCTTTGCATTTCGTGGGGAGCGAATTATGTTTCTTTGACATCCCCCAAGATTCATTTACGCCTCAGGAAATTTAAGATGGCAATGAATAGCCAGAACGAAAGTATAAATTTATGTTTATGTCCTCCAGCGAGAAAGGATTGGGATCAGTAGGATGGAATGGGAAAGAGAGAGAAAGAGGATGAGGGAAAAGGACGAAAGAAAGTGGAGGGATGAGAGGCACAAAAAGAACGAATACCGGCAAGGAAGAGGAATGGGAGGCTCCAGACGAAGGGGGTTGGTGGTGGTGTTGTGGTGGGGAGATAATTATGAGTAGGAGCAGTAGGTGAAGAGACTGGTGGAAGTCATTTGAAAGCGGAGACTGACTTGGCTGGATGAACTCAATTCCTTTTATCATATAATAAAATTTGGTAGAAATTTCTTTCTATGGAATTTGAGCGACCAAGTAACTGAAGGCTTTAACGTTGCTCGTCTCTCTCTCTCTCTCTCTCTCTCTCTCTCTCTCACTCTTTCTCTGGATAACCGTTATTTCTTGATCTTTCCTTTTTATCTAAGTCGAATAACCTCCATTATGCAAACATAGTAACAAACGCGCAAACAAACACCCTCACAGACATACGCGTAGTAGATATTCCAACGTAACTCCACTTTTGACTTATTCTTAGCTGAATAACTTTAAAGCTTTTTGGTGTTGTGAAAAACAGTCGCTCTCTCTTTCAAGCAAATAGGGGCCTATGCACATAAACATGCAAACACGGACGCACACACACGTTCCTTCACAGACACATGCGCAATAGATGTACCGACATAATTTTATTTTGTGTAGTATAATCATCGGGAGATAGATACGCCAATTTTTCTGTGATGTTGACACCTAATTATCATTCATAGTTTTATGACAATTTCCCAATACACAAAAGGAAAGCCCATGCGGAACATACGAATACAAAATGACAATAATGATATGAAATTAGTTTTTATGCCCTCTCCTTAATGAGCAATACAAAACCTATATTTTGATGACTTTTCTATATTGCAACCTCACTTATTCAAATACTTCTGGAATACTACTCTTCAAGGTAGAATGAACTGTGTTTCATACATGTCTGCTTCAAGGCCGTTTGTAAGAAGTCGGTTCTTTCAAGAATTTATTTATTTATATATTTTTTAAATTCTGGACAATGCTCTTTGAGAATGCTTCTTCAGACATTGTTTTCATTGACAACGTTCATTTTAATAAAGGTCTGTTTCCTAAAGTGGCGGAGATCCTATCAACAACACTCTATAACTGAAACTGTTTTGCATTACGCTTTTGGTGTTGGAATTCCATTCGCTGATCTTCATGCCAACTAAGCATGACAACCACACTCCTGCCTTCATTCGCCTCTTCTGTGCTCCCCAACTTACCATCCAAATCCTCGCTATTCCACAAACGTGAGACGTACTGCAATTTTGACTAGACATAATTTATCCCATGGAACAAGTCTTTCCTTCTAAATACTGAACGCTTTCTGATAAGAGCATCGCCATGTCCGAAAACAAACTCATAGTTGATATCAGATAAAATTTAGCGAAAGTTTTAAAAAATCAGAGCCAGAATTAATCTTAATGACCGTATTACTTCCTTTGTTCCGAGCTTTCTTTTCATCATTATAAAATAACTTTTTACTTCGGAAAGAACTTTATTCACAAATAACTATGGACAAGCCACAATTTTAAACTCATCCAGATAACTGACACTATTGCTACGCCATTAAATGCAATGCAGTTAGTTTGAGACAATTTGATCTCTCAAAAGACCTTCTTTATATCCAATTAAAATAGACTAATTCATTATAGGATTTATTCCAATAATAGATCGACTGGCAGGGATCACATATGCACACTAGTTACTTATTTGACCCTGGGTTCTCAATGATCTCCAGAACACCGTAAATTAGAATCTTTGAAGTTGGGACTAATTTATCACTAAATTCTAGGAATATTTAATCCAACACAATAGAACTGTAAAACAAAGCTGTTTTTATTGTTTTTATTTGCAGGCTCTTCAGTGGTAACTAGTATCATGGCTAGCAAGTAAGAGTGACTAATTGTTAACAGGAAGCTCAATCCTTTTGTTTTTAAAAAGGAAGCACTTATCATCGGCGTCCTCCCCACTTAAGGAAATATATAAAGTCCTTGAGATTATTTTGGATCTAAATGCTACATTCTATAAGGTGTAGATGCTTATATCTCTCATTATGTTTAGGGAATCCTAATATACTGTTATCACTACAATATTTGTATGACCCAAATGAGCTTAGCTATACCCTGGTAGTGCGTTCCTGTATCATTATAATGATTAATGATTATTATAAACCTTAACCTTTACAAGTTTATAATATTTGTAGTGATTATAAACCTTAAATTTTAACATTTCGTTTCACACAGCAGCTTTATTGATCCTTAACTCTATAGAACTTATGCGTTGCATGGGCAAAGCCTCATAAACTTAAATTCAACATATTGCTTGGAAAGTATGAGGAGGCGTCCTTGTTCCTTGATGTCATCAGACTTTCGGTACAGGCCTCTGGGCCAACCTAATTCTCTGGCATTTTACTTCCAGTTACTGGGCTTTTATGTCCGACATGAATATACTTTTTATCTTCTTTGAACTTCTTAAACGCATGTGAAACTGCAGCAACTACAGTTAGTTGCACACTTGGATAAAATTTCAAAATTTTCTGGTTTACTTTTATTTCTTTACTCTGGCTCGGGAATAAGCCTACAAACTACTTTGTTGCTGTTGTTGTTGTTGTTGTTGTTGTTGTTGTTCTTATTGGGAGGGTTAGAAAATGTCTATTGGAAAGCCTAAAAAGTTCTGAAAAAATTGTTTCGCATTGAGTCAAAGATACATTTTGGATAGCATACTTATATTTTATTTATTAGAATAAAAATGAAAAATAAATAAATAAAGAGTATATTAAATAGTACAGACAAATTATTTCTAGCATAATATAGTTTATTCATTTTAAATTTTGTTGGTGAAACAGCGCTGTATTTCACCACACGTTTTTATTAATTTGGGGTACTGAATTTCGAGGCTATGTTTCTGTTCAATTATTTTGTGTTTCCACATATAACTGAGAATATATGAATGTGCTAAACCTGTGTCCTTTTTATTTGATCCTTTTTTCTAGTATTGTAGTAAGTATGAGTATTGATTACGAAGACCATTTTGGGTTAAGTTAGGAATATAGTGTTTACAACTTAAGCGTGAGGGGAAAATCTTGCCAGAGTAAAATGGAGATTGGATCACGCCTTGTTTATCTATTTGTTAGGTTTATTTTATATATTTTATTTATTTGTTTATTTATTCATTTATTTTTTGATAAATGATATCTCTTCTCTTTGTATTTCCCTGTACCTCGTCCTACCTCTTCTTAATGAGCACCATATTCTTTGGAAGCTTGAATTTCAAGTCAGTGGCCCCTGTGGGCTTGTTACATATGAATAGGTTAATAATAATAATAATAATAATAAATAATAAAATAATAAGGTAATAATAATAATAATAAAATAATAGCTGTTTCAAAGGCGGCATTTAATTTATAATAGAATCTTCTCAATTCTTCTTATTATCTTTTTCTCGTCAGCATGTAGCTGGTGTATTAAGTTTCCTAAGGACATGTAAAGATTTTAATTTGTCTTAGGTTTATTCCTCTAACGTGTCGACAGCGCACAGGCAGTCATCTATGATAGTATACAGTAAAGTGAATTAAGATACGTTTTACAAGTATTTATATCATGCAAGGTCGTGTACAATCGGTGGGCGGGTCGGTGAGCAGGAATTTTAATTGGTCGTTGGTTGGTAACGAAATCTCTCCCTGAGGCGTTGAGATCTGCTGGTCTAGCCGGAGTTATTAGCGTGGGTTGGGTGTTGGTTGGGGTACCCACCTCTTGGGCGGCAGGTACTACTGCAGGCTGTCCAGGTGACACATCTTCCGCTCGTTCTCTCCTGCTTTCTCTCTCTGCTTCTTTCTCTCTTTCTCTCTCTCTTACTCTCTTTCTTTCTCTCTCTGCAAATTCCTCTCTCTCTCTTTCTCGTTCGCTCCTTCTCACTCTCTCTTTCTCTCTACTTGTTCCTCTCTCTCTCTTTCTCTTTCTTTCTCTGCTTGTTCCTCTCTCTCTCTCTCTCTCTCTCTCTCTCTCTCTCTCTCTCGATCTCTCCTCTCTCCCTCTCGTGGCGGTATACGGAGTTGGTTGGTTTCTTGTGCTATTTCTTTTTATGATGGTAGGAAGAAATTCTGTTTCTTTTACCGTGTTGATAGTCAGTTTTTTCTCTATGTGTAATGCTTCAAGATAACGTAGGCATTTCCGGTCCGGTGCATGGTCAATAATTTCTGTTTGTTATAACTCCAGCTCTTTCTAGTTTCCTGTTATGTTTTTCCCTGTAATGAATGAAAATGGGCCCTTCTTGAAGGTGGCAGGAGAGATGCTTGGAGAGTCTGGTGGTGGTCATCCCGATATAAGAATGGTGGCATCCATCCACCGAGCATGTGAATTTGTAGATGACACTCCTTCTCTTCAAAGACGTTTCTTGGGGCGCCGGGTTGTTTTTAAAACAACCCGGCGCCCCAAGAAACGTCTTTGAAGAGAAGGCGTGTCATCTTGGTGTGTTACTCTATCCTACACCTTTTTCCACAACTATGAATACCATGTGGAGTCGTTTCTGCTTCTCCAGGTACTTTTCCATCATTCAGTGAAGGGCAAACACTGCTAATGTCGTTCCACTTCTTGGCACGAGAGCGAGCTATTTTTTTCTACAGAGTTGCTTCCCTAATCCTTTGCTCTATTATTCTTTCCCAGATTTTCGTGTGGAAACATTAGCTTTTTTCTTCTACAATTTGCGCAATCCTGGATGGCACCATGGCACCCTTCTCAATGCAGATAAGCATAAGAAAGCTTTCTCTCCAATCTTTTGGTATATTCTCTTTGTTAGGTCCCACAGCAATATTTCATATATATATATATCATAATATATATATATATATATATATATATATATATAATATATATATATATATAATAATAATATATATATATATTTGTATATATGTATATATATATATATATATATATATATATATAATAATATATCTATATATTATATATATGATATATATATTATATATATATAAATAAATGATACTATATTTGTATATATGTATATATATATATATATATATATATATATTATATTATATATATATATATATATATATATTTATATATAATATTATAGTATATATATTATATATATATATATTGTTTAAGAGTATTGCATTTATGTAGGAGTATTGAATTTATGTAAGTAAAGTATTTTTGTAGTGTGGATTGTAAATGTTTTGTAGTTCATATTTTTCCCATGTCTGTCTGTGTTGTCCTTGCGTGTTGTTTGGGTGTTTGTATTCCTCAGTCCTTGGATTGTTTACTTCGGCCATTGGAGCGCCACCAGGGATTGAGATTTCTTGGATTTGTCATAGTGTTAATAACCCTGGATTACATCTAAAAGTGTTACATTATTTGTACTTGCTAATTTGTAAGTATTACTATATTGTATTTAAGGTTCTGTTGATGCTTGCTGGGTATGTGTGTATTTCTGCATTTTATTGGGTTTAATATTTACGTTATTTCCTGTATTATCTACAGTGTATTGATAATCGATTTAATTGTTACGTACCTGCTTGTTTTGCTCATTTGTCGTAATGCTGTACAATGTGAATGTTCCTGGAGTTTCGTTAATTTACATTCGTTATTGCTTTAGTTTCATTATTCTCGTTATCATCGTAATCCTTATCTTTATATTGGACCTTTAATTAATTTTAAGTAAAATAACAAAATTTCGTAGTGTTTACTTTATCCCGTGTTATTATATATTTACTCGTATATAAACATACTTTCGTTAAATTTAAGAATAAGCTTAAATAAATTGCTTTATTTAAATTTGGATAAGAGCTCTATTATAAAAATAAAGTTTAAGTTAAGGCATATCATTAAATGTCTTAATGTATTTAGTTTGTCTATGGCCATTTGGAGCTCCGCTTCGTACTTGCATCAGTGAAAATGCAGGAAAGAGTATTAAGAGGCGAATGGTCGTAACAATTTGGGGGCCTGTCCGGGATTTGTTTTGCCGAGTAAACCAAAGTGACCGGTATAAGCTAAAGTTATTTTGCGGGGTTTTGCATAATTTTATTTTTTGTATAATGATCTGAATAACAAAAATTTGTGCGAATTTATTCTAGGAAGTTGTCATAAATTTATTTGTCCGTACATTTATTAGTATTTTGCCGTGAAGTGAAGTGTTAATGTTAAGAATACGGCGCTGTGCACGTCAAGAACAATCGGATTACGTATTAAGAGTAATTTTTGTTTGTTAAAGTGAATGCTTTCGCTCAATTTACTTTGTTTACGTTTTAAAGTTAAAATTTTCTCTATAGTATATACGTTTTGAAGTTAAAATTTTCTCTATTGTATAGTTTTGAATATGGATCCTTTCAGCATTAGTGATTTTTCTAGAAACCCAAGGGTGCATTATTTGCGTAATCATCGTATGAGAAAGGATGACTGGATGGCTATTGCAGTGAAGTATGACTTTTCTGTTAAAAAGGTGTGGAGGAAATCTCAGATTAAGAATTTTGTTGTTAATGCTTTGGTTGAGGAGACTTTGCCTAAGGAAGCTTTTGATTTATTAGATGAAGAGGGATCCCAGTTAACTCTCAAGCAGGTAGAATTGCAGTATGCTCGTGAAAAAGAGGAGAGAGATAGACAAGAGAGGAGAGAGCGTGAGGAGTTGGAGAGGAAAGAGAAGGGAGAGCATGAGGAGTTGGAGAGGAAAGAGCAGAGAGAGCGTGAAGAGTTAGAGAGGAAGGATAGGATAGAGCGAGAGGAAAGAGAGCACAGATATCAATTAGAGCTGTTGGAGAAAAAGAGAATGATAAAAGATAACGTGAGCCAAGGCGATGAAAGTGAACAGGTAATTGATGTTGTTAAGGCTTCTAAAATGATTCAGTTGTTTGATGAAGCGGATCCAGACGAGTTCTTTATGCTTTTTAAAAGACTTGCGCTTAATTTGAAGTGGCTTAAGCGTTTATGGCCCGTAATTTTGCAGCCGTCATTAAAGGGTAAAGTTAGAACAGTTTTCTTGTCGTTAACATCTAGTGAGAGTAATGATTACGACTTTACTAAGGATAGTATCCTGAAAGCCTATGAGCTTACGGCTGAATATTATCGTCTCAAGTTTCGTAGGTATAAGAAGTTTGATTCACATTCATACATTGAATATTCACATAATCTTGTTAAATTACATGATAAATGGTATACAGCAGCAAGTGTCACTACCTTAGATGAATATAGGGAGCTCAGTTTACTTGAACAGTTCATTAGAGGTGTTCCTATTGATGTTCAGAGATACCTATTTGAGCGTGAGGTTACAACTTTACAAAGAGCAGCTGTGTTAGCTGAGAATTACAGTTTAATTAAACCACATCAACAAAGTCAAAGACAATCCAAGAAATCTCCAGGTAATGTATCAGAGGAGAAGAAATCCTCTGGCTCATACAGTAGAAGTCTGTCTGAGGTTAGGTGTTACAAATGTAACCAGCTTGGTCACATGAAGGCAAGATGTCCTAGTAATTATAAGGAGGGGAAGAGAGAATCTTCGGGATCAAATATGGCAATTAGGAAGGTCCGGCAGGAAATTCCTGTTTCTCATTGTGATAGGTTAGATAATGAGTTTGCTCCTTTCAAGTTTGATGGGGTTGTGTCAGTGTCAGATGACCTAGGTAAAAGTGTGCCTGTTAGGATAGTACAGGATACTTGTTCTTCTAATAGTCTAATTGTAAAAGAAAAGGTTCCTGGATTGGAAAAGACTTTTACATCCGATAGACTGGTTGTTAGAAGTTTGGGTGGACTGGTAACAGTTCCCTTGTGTAGGTTATATCTGCATTGTGGTTTATTAACTCGTTATGTCACAGTTGGGGTGGTGGATGAATTGCCTATTCAAGGTGTTGATTTTCTTATGGGGAACGACTTGGCAGGAGGGAAGGTTGTACCTAGTCCCATAGTTGTTGACACTCCATTAGAGGTAAGCCCTGTAGAAGATCCAGTATTGTATCCTTCTTGTGTTGTACAGCGTAGCAGAAGTCTGGCTGTGGTAGAAGTCCCACCAGAGCATGGAACAGATGTGACTAAGGACGTCAATGTAAGTACTACTTCAGGTACTGAAGAAAAAGATGCTGTTGGTACAGTTGACGTAGATATCAATATTGATAGTTTATTCCAAACTGATAGTTTTGAAGGTAATGTAAAAGAGAAAGAAAGTGTGCTAGATGGCGACGAGGATGAAACTAAGTTTGGTTTGAAGACTGGTAACGTAGTATTGGTAAATACTCTGAAGTCAGTTGAAAATGAAATTAATTTAAGTAATGTTTCTGATTGCTCTGATAATCTTTTTGATATGAAATGTTCTGACATTATAAAAGCTCAACAGGAAGATTTGTCTTTGCAGTCTATCTACAGTGAAGTTGTTGCAGAAGACCAGATCAATACGGAGCCAGTATGCTATTACTTGAGGAATGGATTACTAATGAGAAAGTTCAGATCTTTACATACTCCGGCAAGTTCAACTTGGGAAATCAGGAATCAGATTGTCATTCCAGCGAGCCTAAGGCAAAAAGTATTACACATGGCACATAATGTATCTTCTTCACACTTAGGAATAAGGAAGACTTTGAGTGCAGTTCTTCAATTCTTTTACTGGCCTGGTATAAGGAAAAGTGTCACAGAGTACTGTAAGTCTTGTGCAGTATGTCAGCTGGTTGGTAAGCCGAATCAGATAATAAAACCTGCTCCTTTACTGCCTATCCCTGTTTTACCTGAGCCTTTTGATAAAGTCATATTAGATTGTGTGGGTCCTTTACCCAAAAGTAAGAAGCAGAATCAATATATGATTACAATGATGTGCAGTTCCATTCGTTATCCTGATGCCTATCCACTTAGGAACATAAGTTCTAAGACACTGATCCCAGTTTTAATAAAATTTTTCACTCAGTATGGTATCCCCAAGATTATCCAGACTGATAGAGGAAGTAACTTTACCTCTGATTTATTTAGACAGGTTATGGCAGCTATGAGCATTAAACATACTTTGTCCTCAGTATACCACCCAGAGAGTCAAGGAGCCCTTGAACGATTCCATCAGACGTTGAAGGATGCCCTTACGAAGTACTGTCAGGAACATCAGACAGACTGGGATGAAGGATTACCATTCGTGTTGTATGCCATCCGCAACACTCAACAAGAAAGTCTTGGATATTTCCCAGCCGAGTTGTTATATGGAAGGAAAGTGAGAGGTCCTTTGGAGATACTCTATGACATGTGGACGGATCAGTCGAAAGAGGTAACATTAGGAGATTATGCTAAGAACTTACAAGGTAAGCTAGAGAGCTCTCGTAAATTTGCACATGACAATCTAAGCATAGCTCAAGATAAGATGAAATTAAATTTTGATAATAAGGCTGAGACACGAAGCTTTAGGCCAAGTGATTCTGTTTTAATGCCAGTACCCATAAGGAAAACCTTTGAGAATAGATATGAAGGTCCTTATACAGTGATAAGCAGAAACAAGGATAATTATGTCATCTCTACTCCGGGAAAGAGAAAAAGCGAGAAGATGGTACATATAAACCTACTAAAAAAGTTTGAGACGCAATGTGACAATGTCAGCTTGATTTGCAAGTCATCTGTGGAAGATAATGTGAAGCTTAATGAAGCAGGTTTTCCAGATCGAAGTAAAAGCATACCTCTAAATAATACACTTGCATTAAATAACATTGACTGTAAACTTAATCATCTCTCATCTCAACAGGCTAGTGACTTGAAAAAGTTATTGGAACTTTTTCCAGAGATCTGTGGAGATGTGCCTGTCCAGACATCAATGGTAGATTATCAGCTAGAACTTAAGCCAGGTACAGAACCTCAGAAGAGTGCCCCATATCGAGTTTCCCCTCAAAAGAGAGCCATACTAAAGAAGGAAACTGACTTTTTGCTACAACATGGTTTTGCGGAGCCAAGTATTAGTCCTTGGGCATCGCCATGTGTTTTAGTTGAGAAACCAGATGGCTCCTATAGACTCTGCACTGGCTTTAGAAGACTAAATGAGGTAACTGTATCGGATTCTTATCCATTACCAAGGGTGGATGACCTCATAGATCTGGTAAGCAATACTGTATATGTTTCAAAGATTGATTTATTACGAGGTTATTATCAAGTCCCATTAGCAGATAACTCAAAACCCCTGACAGCATTTACTACTACAGATGGCCTATATCAATATACAGTCCTTCCATTTGGACTTAAGAATGCTCCTGCAGTTTTTCAATGATTGATGGATCAAAGTAATCCGCGATATGCCTGGTGTGAGTGTATCTTGACGACATTGTTGTATTTTCAGATACTTGGCTGGACCATCTTTCTATGCTGAAGGATTTATTTAGCAGGTTAAGACAGGCTTGTTTGACAATCAACTTAACCAAGAGTGATTTTGGCCATGCGAAGCTACAATACCTTGGGTATGTGATTGGCAGCGACGAGGTATCCCCAGTTGCAGCCAAAGTAGACGCCATCACCAAGCTAAGCTGCCCAAGATCCAGACGTGAAGTAAGAAAATCCTTGGGATGGTAGGCTACTATAGGAAGTTTTGTAAGAACTTCTCTGAAGTAGTAGCTCCATTAACTGACTTAACCAGCAGCAAGACCAAGTTCGTTTGGACTCCAGTTTGTGAGGAAGCCTTTCAACGAGCCAAAGATTTCCTAGGCAGTAGCCCTGTCCTGAAGGCTCCTGACTTTGGCTCTCCCTTTGCTGTCGAGGTCGACGCTATTGATCGTGGAATAGGCGCTGTACTCCTGCAGAAAGGGCCAGATGACATGCAGTATCCCGTTGCTTACATGTCGAAACTCAAAAATCATCAGCGAGGTTACTCTACAATCGAAAAGGAAGCACTTGCTCTTTTGACTGCATTGGAGCACTTCGAAGTTTATCTTTCTGGCAGTCCTGCTCCCATATTAGTCTTCACAGATCATGAGCCACTAAAGTTTGTAGGCCGGATGAGAACCAAAAATAAAAGGCTCATGAAGTGGTGGTTATCTTTGCAGCAGTTTGATCTAAAGATCCAGCACATCCGTGGACAGGATAACCTTTGAGCAGACATTTTATCACGCAGTAGTAACTAACTCGACAGGTTGGTCGAAAATATTTAACATAGAGTTTTCGACTTAGGGAGGGGGATGTTAAGAGTATTGCATTTATGTTAGGAGTATTGAATTTATGTAAATAAAGTATTTTTGTAGTGTGGATTGTAAATGTTTTGTAGTTCATATTTTCCCACCCTGTCTGTCTGTGTTGTCCTTGCGTGTTGTTTGGGTGTTTGTATTCCTCAGTCCTTGGATTGTTTACTTCGGCCATTGGAGCGCCACCAGGGATTGAGATTTCTTGGATTTGTCATAGTGTTAATAACCCTGGATTATATCTAAAAGTGTTACATTATTTGTACATGCTAATTTGTAAGTATTACTATATTGCATTTAAGGTTCTGTTGACGCTTGCTGGGTATGTGTGTATTTCCTGCATTTTATTGGGTTTAATATTTACGTTATTTCCTGTATTATCTACAGTGTATTGATAATTGATTTAATTGTTACTTACCTGCTTGTTTTGCTCATTTGTCATAATGCTGTACAATGTGAATGTTCCTGGAGTTTCGTTAATTTACATTCGTTATTGCTTTAGTTTCATTATTCTCGTTATCATCGTAATCCTTATCTTTATATTGGACCTTTAATTAATCTTAAGCAAAATAAAAAAATTTTGTAGTGTTTACCTTATCCCGTGTTATTATATATTTACTCGTATATCATACTTAAATTTAATGCTATTTAAATTTGGATAAGAGCTCTATTATAAAAATAAGTTAAGCTAAGGCATCATTAAATGTCTTATTATTTATGGTCTATGGCCGTTTGGAGCTCCGCTTCGTACTTGCATCAGTGAAAATGCAGGAAAGAGTATTAAGAGGCGAATGGTCGTAACAATATAATATATATTATATATATATATATATATATATATATATATATATATATATATATATATATATAATATATATATATATATATATATATATACATACGTGTGTGTGTATGTGTGTGTGTGTGCGAGTGTTTTAAGCAAGTGAGATGACAGATACTGGAGAATTCTTGGTCTTAGTGTATTCCTCCTTGATTCAATGGTTGAATGATGTAATTGTGGTCTTGATATTTGTATCGCTTTTTCTAAATTGGAGTACCTATAGTTAAATATCAATATGGACGCTGCCACACCCATATATATACTCAATCTGCTAAAATTGTGAATGAGCCCATAATACAAAAGTGCTTCCAAAACATTAGGTGCTTCATACACACACGCAAAACGTCATTCAGCAACACATCAAGCGCCCTGCACACAAGTTCGTTCTATTCCTTCTTTCCCGCACTCTCGGACATTGTGGATATTAAGACCCCGCCTTTTCATTATATTTCCTCTCTATTTGTCCAACACTTCCTGTGTATACCTCTCCTAATGTCTCCTAACATGTCTTTCACATAACTAGGTATCATGAAAGTACTATGATGTATCCTTTCACTTGAATCAGCCTTCTAAAACTTCTTCTAAGACTTAGTATAGAGAAATATATCCCCCATTCAACTTTCATCTCAAACTTCCCTTCCGCAAAGAAGAACTGGCTTAACAATCAATTCCAAAACTTTATATCCATAGACACTTCCGTGCTTCATCGTTATCTGTTTTATTTACTCCAAAAAGCTATATGAATGAGCTACTTCTGTTCTTTCACTTTCCTTATTAACATTTATTGCTACATATTTCTCGTTTATAATTTCTATCATAACTTTAATGCTGACATTTGATTTCAGCTTTCCAGTTTCTACAGTTTCTTTCCGTTACCTCTGATCAGTCTTGCATTATTACCAAACATCAGCATCCCTGTCTCCATACACGGTCCTTTTTCTTATGTCACTATCTATCGCCTAACTTCACGCATTACTCCATCCAAAACGATATCAAATATCCACAGAAACATAAATGGGCATTTTGTAAGAACTGTCTTACCGTCATTTTATCTATATTTGTTAAGATATACATCACTTGGATAATTTAAACTTTTAATTGGTCTCAGCTCCATCTGTATTTCCTGCATATCTGTTCTGTCAAACTTCTTTCCAGGTCCATGTATGCCTCATTCAACTTCTCCCGTTTACTTTCAACTTCTCAAATAACCGTTTCATAACAAACATGCTCTAGACAGGAGAACGTTGCATTTCATCGTCATTATCCAGAATTTAGACGTTAAAATGTACGGATCGCAGAAACAGCATTGTCTCGGTATCCAGCAGATACAGAATTCGTTTGTGATAAGTTTTTATATTATTATTATTATTTCTGTTTTGGTAGACTGACGAGAAATCACGAGGACGGATATTGGAGGAGAATGCACTTTTTAATGATGCCTTCTCTCTGTTCTCTTTGGCTCTCTTCTCTCTGTCCTACTCTCCAGTGTTTGTTTCCTTAAGTTGCTCATGTGAATATTATTTATTTCATACTTTCTAGTAGATTCATTAGATTTAATAACTGCATCAACATTTTGTCCCCAAGTATCAAATATCTTGAACAGTGAAATCCAACTTCAAAAACAGGTACACAGCACAGCTAGCTGCATATTGTATGACTGGCCTAACATCTATTTTTTCGGTATCACCATTAACCATTCAGGATTGCCCTTTCACCCTGACAGCCCCTCCTGACATTTGCATTGAAATGTTTACTCTGCTTTGGGTCTCTTTCAGTGCTCTGCTTTTGGTCACTTGTTTCTCACCTTTGCAAGAGAAAGAGAACAATCCTTTGGACTAAACGGCCCTAGACAAATGGGATTTCCTTCCTCTTCATAAAACATATGCTGAAAATGTACTTTGTTATAAAGATCTAAAACATCACAGGGATTGTGTTTGTTTTCTTTTCCTAGATTTATTTTGAAGTAAAGAAAGGAGGTCATAAGATTCTACGTCGCATAAATCATTATTTATTTTATTTATCTCATCTCGAATGAACCTAACCTATGATGTATGACTAATCGTAATAATCATTATTATGGTTCAGCTTTACTATCACTATGATGAAGTTGATTGTCATATATATATATATATATATATTAGTCATATATGTATATATATATATATATATATATATATATATATATATATATATATATATATATATATATATATTATTATTTATTATGATTTTATCTTGCTTTTCTTCGAATCTCCATTTTAATCCTAAATTATTGTCAAAAACTAAAAACTAAATATAAAGGTTGATTAAATGGTACAGGTGAATTATATGATTTATTTTGCAAAAAGTAGCTAGGAATTGAAGGTATTTATACCAATCAGCTAATGTACTTCACACCTATTTGTCTGGAGAGAATATCAGGGATTGGTCTGCATTGGCCTCATGAATATTGGGGAAATAAAAAATCCAGGTAAATAGAGAGATCGCAGTGTCTATAAAGATACATTAGAGCCACTATTTGAATCTGGTCCTGAATTACAATATAAATGTTTTTCTTGTTAATATTCCATGTATTAAAAAGTTTTTTCCTCAATTTCGATGACATGTGCTATTTATTTGGCTTTATTCCTTCTTCCATTATTTGTTCCTGCTTTTCACGTAACTGCATTTTTCCAAATGTTGTCATCTACTTTCACAAAATCATTCCACTTTTTTTTTTTTTATTCTTGAGAGTAAAATGCAGTTCACACTTATTTATGAAAATTAGTTCTCACAGACCGTCCCCCGCTTCTCTTTCTACATAATTTCAGGAAACTTTGGAGCCCAAGCGTAGCAACGCACGATAATAAGTACTCGAGTTTTCTGTCCGGTGGTGACATCAGCCATGGCCCATAAAACTCTTAGCTGCGGCCCATAAAACTCAGACACGGTCCGGTGGTGACCTACGTTGTTAGTAGCTACAAGGCTGCCAAAGGTACGTTTATGGCTAATTTCAATCTTGAATAAGATTAAACTACAGAGGCTAGAGGGCTGCAATTGGAGGGTGAATGATTAACATACTAAAGTGCAGCCCTCTGGCCTCAGTAGATTTTAAGTGCGGACAGAAAATGCAGACGGACAAATTAAGCGACTCAATTGTTTTCTTTTACAGAAAACTAAAAGCAGAACTAATCATTCCCTTAGCTTTTGTGCACTGTACCCATTATTTGCCCATTGTAGCACCATCCTATTTTTGTAACGAAATTACGTAAATACAAAAGACACAGCAAGATTATTGT
The DNA here is from genome assembly GCF_015104395.2 of Macrobrachium nipponense. Lineage (NCBI taxonomy): Eukaryota > Metazoa > Arthropoda > Malacostraca > Decapoda > Palaemonidae > Macrobrachium > Macrobrachium nipponense. The sequence goes on from NC_061092.1 coordinate 54,157,140, forward strand.
CTTATTTTATTACTTGATTGTCCATAAATATAGCTTATATAAATCTATAGCTTTGGATGGATATATACAAAGTTCTCACATCAAAATAGATTCCTGCATTTATTTGGGGAACAGGATGCGCTTATTCTGGGTTGAAAAATCATCATCGTTTTCCGAAAAAAAAATCCTATTTATGAAAACTAAAATTATGAAAAGAAAAATGATCATTGATTTGTTTTAATAACCGACCAAACAACCACAGCAATTTCATTGCGAAACCATAATCAAGATAAGGTCACCTTGGTCCGGTCGGCAAGATGACATCGTCGTGATTATGGTATCGTGGGTTCGTTTCCCGCTGCCGGACATCATGATCTCTTTCATATTTCATTGAAGTTGGATCTCGAGGCTTTGTAGTGATAAGCGTATCCAAAAGAGAGTAAAAAATTCGAGAAGTTAAGAGGGCATTGTGGCTATCACATACATACATACATACATACACACACACACATACACACACACACACACACACACAACACACACACACACATATATATATATATTATTATATATATATATATATATGTATATATATTATATATATATATAGATATAATATAGATAATATATATATATAATATATCATATATAATATATATATATGGACGAAGGCCACGAAGAGAAGTGGAACAATGGCGTACAGCTGCAAGGACTTTTGACTCTTGTCCTTTACTAAGCAAACTGGTATAAATCTGAAAGGAAAGTAAGTTTACAAAGAAAGCACATATAAATAGACAGGGATTATAAAGGTAAAATATGTACCTGTAATCCAACACATCTCAAGAATTGGTAAACCTACCCAAAAAACAGGGGTACAATTTCAGAATGACAAGATAATTAAAAGATTGTACAGGGCAGTGACTGACCACACACATACACAAAAGTTTTATGTATTATGTTGTTGCTTTCCTTATGGACATTTTTTTAGCATTCTTTTTTGTTAAAATAACACATTTCAATGTAATCATCCTAAAATGAAAAGGTTTGTGAATTTCCTCTTCCAATATTGCAAAATCTTTACAGTGCGCTCTACACACTCTTTAGGGCATCACTAAGCTCAGAGAAAGCTACCATAAGACTTGTAGTATCATTCTCCAATAGTGCATTTTGACATTCAAGGGGCTTGCTATTGCTGAAGTCTACATCATAATCTGCTGCATCTCAGTCTAGACAAATCCTATATTACAAGTTTGTGGGCTCTCACTCCACGATTGGATGATTTGCCTTTGGGATGGGCTCCAGTCCTTAATATGGTTCTTGTTATTTATATGATGGACAATTGCCAAACTATGTTGTCCATATCTAATGGAGCGCCTATGTCAAGTTAATCTTTCTGAGTGAGATATTCCTATGAATCCATAGTATGACTTATCACAATCCTTATAGGGAATTTCAAAGACTCCTACGTCTTTAGAAGCTGGTTTCTGTTGAATGTTAATTAAGGATTTCTCCTATGTATTTGATAAGTGAAGACGAAATGGTTAGGGTAGCCTAATCTTCATGTGATCTCTCATAAATTATCCACGTAAGGGATTATGATTTTGTTTGTGAATTTGTCCTTTTCTTTGTTTTCTGTGGATTTGTAAAAAATACTCTTTGCTTCATGTATGGCTTTTTCTATTATGTGCTTGGAGGTGTTTTAACAAGATAAGTTAATTTCTGATTGTTTCAAGTTCTTTGTCAAGAAAATCTGGGGAACAAATTCTCACGGCTCTAAGAAATAAGTTACTTGTTATGCTGAGTTTAACTGAAAATTCATGATAGCTGTAAAAAATGAATGTGTGAAAGTGAGAATGTAACTTTCCTGAAGACAGTGAATTTGTAGCTGTTATTAATTCTGATAATTAATACATCTAAAAGGGGGATGTGGTTATTGTTTTCCCATTCCTCTTTAAATTTTATGCTCAGAACCAAAGAATAATTTTTGTAAAGAGACCTCAAAAATCTCCCCACTCACTTTTCCAGTATGTTAAGATGTCGTCTACATAGCGAAGAATTATCTGTAGGTTTGATAGGGGTCTTAATTAGTGTTTTGACAGACTACATATATACAAGTTTGCTAACACGGGACTGAGCGACTCCTCATGTTACAACCGAATTTTTGACGGTAAAAGTTATCACCAAAGGAAAACACGTTATTAGTGACGCAGAGATTTACAAGTTGCATGGCGCAAGTTTATTTTTGAGGAACGTTAATACATCTTCTATGGGTACTTTTGTGAAAAGAGAGTCTATGTCTGTGCTGAGAAGTTTTACGCTATGTACGGGGATAATTGCCGTCCTAAATTTGTTGCAAAATTCTCCTGTTTGTTATATGCATACACCTATCACTCCTTAGTGTTTTAGGAAATGAGTCCTTTTGGTATTGTGGGAAATGGATATTCCTTTTAGTCCAGTTGTTCTTAACCTTTTATGTTAACACGTCTCTATAAGAGCCGGTCCTTCCCTCCACTCCCCCTTTCATCTATGAATAAATTCCTTCCTAGATTTTAAGAAGAGAGAGAGAGAGAGAGAGAGAGAGAGAGAGAGAGAGAGAGAGAGAGAGAGAGAGAGGTTTTGAGGGATAGGGAGGGAGATAAATAATTACAAAACATGGTAAGTCCAACGAGTCTAACTAGAGTAGTAGACTATAGGACACTAACGTTCTAAGGCAATACTTTTGTATTTTTTTTGTTTTTTATAAACTTCTGAATATTAGTTTTGATAAGAGAATCACGAACGTATAAACAGTAGTTTTAGCTGTGTTAGCACAAGATTAGTTCATGCTGATTGCATGATAAGGGTAACAAAACTCAAAGCCAAAGAGAGAGAAAGAGAGAGATTTCTAATTTTGCTCATTTTTATTTTTTATTTTTTGGGATTGAATTAATGATTTTTATTAGGCTGAGAGCGTCACTTAGAATTCCAAGTATTTTCTATAGAAACCGAAAGTTGTAACCAATGGTAAAGCTATATACATACAATGTTTTATGTTCATGGATAGAGATAACTTCAAAACAATAGACATTTAAAAATGGACTAAAAATAATGATTAACGCACATTCGTAAGTGTATCTCCAGAAAAGAGGCCTTTTCTAATGCACCTGGGATATTAACTTCTAAAGCTTGAATGACATCCACGTTCCACCGACGCCGAAGGACTAAGACGAATCAGACTAAGTTCTTACTTGAGGGAAATCTCGTATTTAGAATTCAAAACTGGCACGGCTATAATGACAGTTCACTGCAAACTCAAATCTTTCCATCATGATGCTCCTGTGAGTGTGTATGTGTGTGTCCTGCAGTTGCACAGACTGTAGAAAGGTAAAACGTCTCCTGGTAGAAGACAACTGACGCGACTATCACGTCCATAATCGTCCAAAAGGCGTCGGAAATCTTCGTAGACTCGTAGATTCCTTCACATGACGACAGCATGCGACACCTTTTCCATATAACTTTTTGATTTGTGTCATTTCCTTTTGTTTTGTTTGCAATTTATTTATGTGAGGTTCCTTTCGTTTCTTTTCCTAGCAGACGTTACTGGTATATTGATCTGGGAAGTCTGGAATTGGAATTTCCCCTAATGGAGTGGTATTAATTATAGACTGTTTTATGAATTTTATAGTAA
>NC_061092.1:54165785-54167039 GCF_015104395.2 Macrobrachium nipponense
TGAAGTCAAGGACTGAGCCCTGAAAAACTTATGATGGATTTTGAAAAAGCACTCATTGATAGCATTTTATCTGTTTCCTGGTGCTTCAATCTTCTCTCCATCTCTCTTAAAATGTGGACGAAGAAGAATATGAATTAATCTTTAAAAACAAAAATCATCATGATAATAAGTTTAGCATTAAAAGCAGATGTTTTCGGCGCTGGCTTTTCTCCCTCACGATGATGTGACTGATGAATTCGAAGTAAGTGTCGATGACGACGATCTTCCACAAGAACTTGAGTCTTCTTTTGGAATATCGTACTTCGGATGTATGACAGGAAGAGGAATTAGGCCGCGAAGAACTTCTCTTCTGTTTCCCATTGCTAGTTGCAATATCCGCTGTAGAACTGAAACAGATATGCCATGCATTAACAACCATTTAGAGGGATATCTCAATGCATTGGAACAAATGTTCTGTAACTTGCACACATCCGAATCTATGGAAATTAATTACCGCACTGAAAAAGGGAAGAATACTTGGCACAACTAAAATAGATTCAGCTTGATCGAAGCTGTGCTTTTTGTTGTTCCTTTTATATTATTTCTTGTGTTAGTCTGATATGATGACATTTATGCTTTACTTTTATTGCACCTTTTCTTTCATTACAAAGCAATAAAACATTATTGACGACTTTTAGTAATATTTGTTTCCCTTTTCTTATATTCATATTTACTTGTTTATGCTGTAAATATTTATTTCATGGTTTAGATTGATAGAAGGTTTTCAACAGTTTTCAATGAATTTTGGATTTTTCTAAGATTGGGAGAGAAATTACCGGGAGTGAAATTTACTGGGAGTTAAATTACCGGCTACCAGTGACCAGTACGCTACTACTGCGCTACGAGAGGCATACACGCATAAACACACACACGCACACGTGTATATTTACATATATATTTCAATACAGGTTTATATTGCATTATGAACTATTATAGGAGGAGTCTCAGTGCGTCGCACGTGACGTGCATAACATTGGACTCTTGACAAAGTTCTTTGGGAAGAATAATTATTGGAGCTGGAAAACCTAATTGGATTGTTTAATCCACGATATTTTCACTGACGCATTTCAAATGGTCCAATTTTCCTTTGATATTTCAAGGGGCGTTCAATGAATAGAAGCAATGAGGTTTTTATACTTATAACATTTTGGTGATATAGAAAAGGAAATTGCATTGTCATTTTGATGGACTTATGTATATGCTCACAAATCTTTG
>NC_061092.1:54167539-54170039 GCF_015104395.2 Macrobrachium nipponense
CTCACAAATCTTTGTCTCCTTATTACATCGAGGACTTTGAAATTGTCTAAGTCCTTTTAACTCCCGTAAATATTCTACAAATATTCCTTGCTTTACTTCATCATTTCTTGGATGTTTTCTGATCACCACATATTAAATCACATTCACTTGTAAATTGCTATGTGAGCTTCTATTCTGTCCAATTTCGATATCCCTATTATAAACGCTTAACTAATACTTGTAGCTTTCTTCCATTGTCATTTGTGAACATCATTTAGTACTAACGAATTTAATTCAGTTCACAGGTTCTTCCAGATTATGCCTACAACTCTTAGTCTTTCGACGACTGCATGTTTTACATCATCTCTGTTGAACAGCAAAGGATTCATAGAAAACTATTGTCTGCTATCCAAGCATGCATCAACCCTGTTGTCTTTCCGTTTTATATCCTAATCCAAGCTTTAATATCATGAATTTTACTAATTACTTCTACGTCATACTTTATCAGCATCTCCAATTTTCCATGAATTGACCAAACACTCACTGAGACGACCCTGTTCTTCTCCCATTAGGTCTTCAGTTCTCAGTTTTACTTCCCAAATCAAAGCTTCACATGTAACTTTTCAACTTGCTCAATAAATGTAACATTATTAAAATTACCAAATCTTTTGGTAGCTTTTCTCATCATCAACAATTTTTTATGTTCTTCCAGCATTCAGCTTTATGAGGTGACCTCTCATCGTCCCCGGTTCTGTCAGTCTTCATGCCGTCAACAGCGAGTGTAAAGTGACTGCACAGAACTTGATACTGAAAAAGAAGATTCAGAGATATGCATTATGCCATTTACTATGATTTAAACGTAATGTTCCATTGCATGCTTATTCATATTTTCCTTTAACCTCATTTTTCACGCTGTGGTTCACTTTGGATACGAATAACGATATTCAGGAGAAATATCTGAATGTTTGAACCTGCAGGTAAAACACACTGGGAGAGTAATGCATTATAACTATATTGTCAATGTTCAGTTTGTTTGATTTGATTTTGCTCTTGCAAATATAACAAAAGTATTCGTTTTGATCTATATATTCTGAGGCAATTGAGTATAAAAATTATGGAAATTTACTCTACCGGATTTTTATGAATAGTTATTTCACAAACGTTGTATATGAAGAATATAACAAAGTCTACAAAGATATGCATTAATATCCTATTCATTGTATAATCCTTTCCCATTCCAACTAAAAACAATTGATATGGAACTATGTATAAAACCCGCACGAATATGCACGCTGAGAAAAAAATAAACACAGACAATAAAGAACGACTCTGTGGTGAACAATTAGCAAAATAAATACAAAACAGGAAATTGACCCAGGCATGAATGAAATTTTATTTGCATAGGTACAGTAAAAGGATTAAACAAATGTCTGCCTACAATTTGTAATTCGCAGAGAAATTACAATTTATTGAACACCAGAGGAACAACGGAAAGATGACGAGACAACGAACAGGAATGGGGAGAGAGAGAGAGAGAGAGAGAGAGAGAGAGAGAGAGAGAGAGAGAGAGAGAGAGAGATTGACCATCATGCACTTGACTCAGATTGCTTCTTTTTCGCTCCGGAATTCAACCCGGGACTTCGCCCTTGTGAGAAAGTTTACCAAGCAGACGGAGACACGGACAAGCAGTCAGACAAAGAGGCAGCTGTTAAAAAAAGTCCCTGTTTTTGTATGAGAATTTACTGCCAAAAGCCGATGATGTCATCACGCTCGATACATCACTGGGGTCATTATGTAAAGTCATGATTAACAGGGTTAAAAGAATGGTCGTAAACTCTTCGCGGGAATAAAAAGACTCGATTTCTTGGGCATGTGAATGTTCAGTTTTGATTAGCGGGACAAAAAGAGAATGAAGATTGATGGCAAGTATTTTTCTTTATAAGTCATTACAGAAATTTATGAAATAGATTTTTCTGCCTTTCCATAATTTCTCGGATGATGATGATGATGAGGTATTTTCACAACAACTTAAAGTGATTCACTCCCAGTCAGGGACAGATTTAGGAAGCAGGATTGCGGGTAAAAGTGGAAATTGTATAAAGAAAAGTTTGCATGATGTGACGTTTCCACTTACACAAATGACAAGCTCTTTCTTCTTATCATATTCCCAAAGATTATTGTCAGTTTTTGTTTGTTTATTTCTTTTACAAGGCAGACGGTTAAAACTTTGCTCATCTCTTCCTTTCTAGCCGGGCATGTGAGAAGCTTAAGGCGATGACTACGTTTGGAGAGGAGATTCAAATTGACGCCCCCTAAAATGGGAATGCATTATCTTTAGATGGCGGTCTTTACGATATTACAGAAGATATCCATTTAATTGGTGAAAAGTTCTTAGAGAATAAGGTTTTCTTATTTTCTCTACAACTAATATTAAAAATTTAGTAGCCCTACCTTCAGCTTCAAAAGTTGAAAAAATGAGTAAGAAAAACGGGGGTTAAGACCCCGTTAGAAACAGCCCTTG
>NC_061092.1:54172539-54180039 GCF_015104395.2 Macrobrachium nipponense
TATATATATATATATATATATATATATATATATATATATATATATATATATATATATATATATATATATATATATATATATATATATATATATATATATATATATATATATATATATATATATATATATATATATATATATATATATATATATATATATATATATATATATATATATATATATATATATATATATATATATATATATGTTTGGCGCCAACGCTTTTATTTTTTTTAGACATGATTAATTATAAGAAAAACTTCTTGTGCCTCAAAAAACTTATTTATCACTTTTCAAGCATTTTAATAAGAGCGTGTTTGTAAAAATAAATCTCACTAAGCAAGGGACGCATGTAAGCTAAATTAATTCCTATTTGATATAATGATATTAACATTTAATCTACGATTCAGTACATGAAGATTTCAGAGCTTTCTCGACTTCATCGATGAAGTTACAGATCAAATCGCCGGAAAGGACGCCTTTCTTTTCTGTGGCCCAAATCGTGAGACAACATGGCAAATGTGATGACCTATAGGAGTGACAGATTGCTGGAGCTTCAAGTGACAGTACAGAACTATAAGGTCCTAACGATAAATGTTTATATGTCCTGGAAAGATAACAATTACTACCTCCTGGCTGGACCACTGCATCACATCTCCACAACTTCATGGTTTCATTGTGACCTGCAACATTCTCTACAGTCTTGCAACGGCTATGATCACATCCGTTTACAGGTGTCATTTAGTACCCAATCCCTTCTTACCGTGAACCTCCTAATTGACCACCCACCAGCTCTAAACTAGGATTTTGAAAACCAATAGAAAACCAGATACTTTAGGGTGACCACCATTGGAGAGATCTGAATAGATTCTATTCGTACATAATTTCCGCTATTCTTGCTTCCGGCAGGTTATCTTAAGATTTCGTCAAGGTAATTCTTGTAATCTACCTGGATGGAATGACGTGGTTAAAGATCTGTATTTATATTCGCGAGAAATGTTTTTGCTGTGGAGGCAAAAAGGTAGCCCGAAGGAAGGAAACTTTGCATTACTAATGGGACAGGCGAGAGCGCAGTTCAAACTTGATCTTAAGCACTGCAGATTAAATGAAAAGCAACTAAAAGCCGATGCCATGTCTAGAAATTTAGAATCCTGTGATTATCCTGAACATTGGAAAGATATTCAGTCCCTAAATCCCAAAATAAAAAAGCTATCACAGAGAGTAGGAGAAGCAGTCGGTGACGAGGCTGTCGCAAGTATGTGGGTCGATCACTTCAGCAATATCTTGAATTCCATTAAGACTCCCGAAGGGATGTAGATAACCACATGACTGATAACATTCAATTTCATTTCACAGATCGTATTGCGCCAGGTAATAATAGCGATGTCTAAACAGCCTACCTAATAATAAATCGTCCGTCTGTGATGGTCTTCCTGCAGAAGCTTTCAAATTCTGCTACCCGATACCCTACATTTTGCTAACTGCTCTATAAAATGCATGCATAATTCACCAGTTTCTTCCAGACTCCCTACTCTTAGTTCACTAAATACCATTAATCAAAAACAAGCTAAAGGATGCAGCTGATCCTGGCAATTACCGCCCGATTGCAATCACTCCGATCGCGTCGAAGACACTTCAGTCGGTTCTTCTGGTGAGACTTCTCCACTTACTACACACCACTGACAACCAGTTCGGATTTAAAGCAAATCACTCAACTGACACCTGCATCTTTATACTGAAAGAATTGCTGAACTATTACCTATCATCAGCCTCTCCTGTTTTCCTATGGTTTGTAGATGTGAGAAAAGCTCTTCCTGAAATTGCAAAGTAAGAGGCACACCTCTATATTTAATTGGCATTTTATATTGCTGGTTCACCACACAGCAATTCTGTGTCAAATAGGGTAACGTGTTAACGTCTACCTTAGGCTCCCTAAACGGTTCTTCGGCAAGGGGGTTCTCTCTCCATACCTGTTTAATATGTACACAGATGCCTTGAATGTTAAACTGAACTCACTGCCAATCGGGCGTACTGTTAACGAAACAATTATAAACAACCTCTGTTACGTCCACGATATGGTTCCTATTTCCCCATCAATGAAAGGTCTCCAACGACTCATCGGCATATGCAGTGGAATTTGATTCCTATATAACGAAACAAAGACCCAATACATATCGCTGTTCCCTTGGTAATCATCGGGTGGAATTCGTGCACGAATTTCCGTATTTAGTTCACATTATCACGGACGACATAAAATATAGGGCAGACATAGAACAAAGGCGCCGTAAACTATGTGCAATTGGCAACATGATCGCAAGGAGGTTTGCCTCCTGTCACCGAGACGTAAAACTGCTGCTCTTCCGCTCGAATGAGTACAGTATCTATGGGTGTTCTTCTGGACGAACTATACCCAGACACCATTAGATGTATCACTGTTGTTCACAATGACGTTTTGAGAAGCCTTACAAACACTCGTCGCTAACATTCCGCCACACACGTGTTCACAGAAAGCCCCCTGGAAAACTTAGAAATAATTATAAATCGAACAATGTCTAGTCTGATAACCGGAGTGAGAAACAACAGCAATTCGCTCATACAAAACTTACTAAGGAGTAAGGCAAGAAGATCTAAAATATAGGAAAGATGAGAAAATGAGGCGTTTGCTCCCTAAATAACTTAATCTCTGTCTTTGCAAAGTGTTATCTGCAGAATCTGTCATTATTATTACTGTTACTACTGGTATTTCAGTTTTTCATTATTACTATGAATGTTATCTATTTATAGTTTTTTCAGCATTCAACCTGAGGTCTCTAGCTGGAATTTAAATATATACAGTCTTTTCACTACTATAATTAACTCTTAATTTTTTTTAACTATTCTCAATATTATTACTGTTATTACCATTATTATGATTACTATCTTTTACACTACTTCAGCAACTGTGTGGATATTGCCAATTATTCATTTTTTATCATTCTATCTTATGTATCTAGATTGTGTATGTTACTATCTGTACTTTGAATATTCCATGTATTTGGCCTTGAGCTGAAAATAAACTTTTTAACTATTATTATTATTATTATTATTATTATTATTATTATTATTATTATTATTATTATTATTATTATTATTATTATTATTATATTAAAAAATTAAGAATTAGAGATAAATTTGGGATAAATATTGGCTACAGTGAAAAGAAATATATTCAAAATTCAAAGAAATATTCTATGTGAATATGTAAAATATCTCTATCATTTAAAAAAATAAATCTTAATAGTTTTGCAAAAGAAAAAAAAAAAGGAAAGTAAGATGGCAGAAAACCAATGGAAACTTAAAAGCGCCCCTCATTCTGTCCCTAATATCTTTATTGCGTTCACTGTGTAGCTTGAAATATGTATTTCGTTCATTTTTTTTCATAGTTATATCGTTCATACAATTCTATTTGCAATTTTAAAATATCGGTATTCCAATTTGCAGGTGATGTTACGATCTTCGCGCTTATATTCCTAATTCATTTTAGTGACAAATAGTTCCTCAATTTTTACAGATATTTTTTATATCCTTTCTAATTCACTTTTTAATAAAACATTTTATTTTTCAAGATTTCGACTGCGTAGTACTTGCAGAAACCTTAATCTGTTTATTAAGCATTGTATCCCTTTTAGTTTTCTGAAAAGAACACTATTGTCTCTCCGCACTTTTTTCTGTTTGCCCTCAAATCATAAAAAACTACTGAGGCTAGAGAGCTGCAAATTGGTATGTTGACCATTCATCCTCCAGTTAGCAAACATACCTAATTCCAGTCATCAATTCTCAGTAGTTTTTATTTTATTAAATGGTAAAGTTTGCTATAATCGTGCATCTGGCAAAGATACAGTCCAGGCCACCACCGGGCCGTGGTTAAAGTTTCATGGGTCACGGCTTATGTCAGCATTGTACTGAGACCACTGAGAGATAGATCTATTTTCAGTGGTATTGGTTGAACTCTGTACAGAAAACTCGATTGCGCTGAAGAAACTCTGACTCATTGTTTACTTGATTATATGATAAATGTAATTGAAAAGTTCTGTAGAAGCCACATATCACTCTCCTTCACTCATCTTTTTACATTATCTATCAGCACAATGGAATTTTCCATCGATTTCCCTCATTGGAAGATCCACCTCTTTTGGAAGCATGATGAGATTTTTCATAGATTTGTAAAATTGATTGATTGTCGAGGAAAAGAATTGCACAGCTTTTTTTTTTTTTAAGTCAGATTGAGGAGGATATAGAACATATGCTGATACTGAAAGGAGATTTACACATTACATAAAAAATGGGCATTTCAGGAAGCTTAATCTTTATGTGAAAAACACACACACATACACACACACACACACCACACACACACACACACACACACACACACATATATATATATATATATATATATATATATATATATATATATATATATATATATATATATATATATATATGATGTATGATGTATAAAATACACATTAAAACACTCTGGTTTAAAGCTAAGTTCTAGATTTTAGTGGACTGACTTCTACCCTTATAAAGCAGTGAATAGAAGTAGTTACATTGGTAAAATATATAGTGGGAAATATGCGCTTAGGTGATGCCTTTGTTCTGTCTGCCGTATCCATTAGGTCGTCCGTGATAATGTGACCCAAATACGGGAATTCGTGCACGAATTCAAGCCGATGATTTCAGAAAAAATCTTTGGTTCTGGAATATGATTAGGCGATCTTGGGAGCAGCGATATGCATTGTTTTTTTTTTCCCCGTTGTATAGGATATCAAAGTCCTCTGCATGTTGGCGGTAAGTTTTCAATGAGACGCTGGACAACTTGCACCGATGGGGAAATCAGAACCATATCGTCGGCGTAACACACGTTGTTTATATTTGTTTCCTTGACAGTTCATCCGATTGGGAGTAAGTTCAGTTTGACGTTCATGGCATCTGTGTACGTATTAAGCAGGCATGGAGAGAGAATGCCCCCTTGTCGAAGCCTGTTTACGGAGCCGTAGGTGTATAATACGTTAACCCGTTTGACAGAATTGCTATGTGGATTACCAGCAATATAAAATTCCAATTAAATATAGAGGTGTGGTTTTGTTTTTTTAGCTTCAGAGAGAGTTAAGGTGGTTTAATCTGTATAATATTTAGTTGTTATTACAATGATTGGGGAAAATTAGTGACTATATATAAAACAATACAAAAACCTTTATGCAAAAACATCCTAGAAAATGAGCATAAACCATGAGATAGCCACCCCAAAACCCCGAGGTGACTTGTCCCACTCCCACCCTCCTCTCATCCAACTCAAAAAGGTGAAATTTTGAAATCATCATTACTGAAAAATGGTATCACACTGGACAATGACATTCACTGTGTAAGCAGCCCATTATAGAAATATAATTAAATATGTTTTTTTTTTCTTATAGTAATGAATTGGATTCATGTTATATTTAAATTTCGCAGCTAAAAGAAATTTGCCGCATAAAAAATTATGGAAATGAAAAGCCGATAGAATTTTCGAGTTTTTGTTATAATAATTGAGGCCAATCACTATTCTACCGTCTAAACCAAATTTCATAATATATGAACTGAAGTACCAGAATTAGAACAAAGAATACTGCAAAATTGTTTTGAGATAACTGCCATTAAAGATTACATGAAGTCGATGACAGTTCTGTGCATAAATACAAATAATAAGATTACCTCAATTAAAGTCGATGGTATCTAGCGGAGATATTTATTTAGGAAAACGTGTAAGCTTTCTAGGACTAACAGCCCTCATCGTCTGGTATCCGTAGAATGACCAGCAGTATTTAGATGCGTATGAGGGAGGGAATTAAAGCTCTTGTTGTTCCAATTTCGTGTGCTGGCTTTCTTCACTCCTTTAATTATCCTCCATCTCCCGTGTAGCCCTGCCCTCGTGACCTCGGCCTTTTCTCTGCCTGCGGCTTCTTCGAGGTGATCCTCGTCCATGTGGTCTCTTGTGTTTTTGTGTGTCCTCTTTTCTATTGTAGCGTTTACGATACTTCTGCAATGGTTGTCTTCAAATCTACCTCCAGTACTGGCTGTCATTTCATTGTTTACACATGTTATATAGGCATTTTGTACAACCAGTCTGAGCGTTTTGTTAATATTCCTGTATAGAAAGTTTATAATATCCTAGTCTATTTGTGGTCTTTTCCTAAGAGTGCATTGTAACTGCCGACGGCTGATTGTAGCGCCTAAAGTTTTGTTTATGTTACTTTCCTATTTCTTTGTAGGATATGCCTTTTTCACTGAAGTAACGTTCTTCACAGTATATATATATGCAACCATGTTTACCCAATTCTTTCCTCTTCCTAGTTGCTTCTAACTATTTTATTCCTAATGACGTTCTGTAACTACCAATCAATTTTAAAGTATCTATCTTCCTATTGATGGGTGTAATAGCGCTGTTGTCTGGGTCTGTACTTATTTTATTCCCACGCAAATGTTCCTTTTCCTTCCTTTCCCTCATCTCAAAAGAGTTTTCACCTGCTCTGGTTTGTGGCCGCTCCAGCCAGTACTTAAAGTTTCCTAATCGCCTAAAGCGCTCCTGAAAGCATCCCAGCTCTTCATCTAAGAAATCGGGGAGGATTTGCAACCGTGATTTCTCAGATGCAGAAAACTGAAACACTGAAAGAGGAAAAGTAAAGTAAAAATAGCAGGAGAACGCCACAACACAGGAGTAAATCTTGACACGCATCAGTATAAACAAAGAGAATTATGCATAATAAGGCGTAATAAGAGTTGAAAGCTGCAATTTTCTTTTGTTTGAGTGATAATTACTCGTAATGATCTCTTCATAATAGGCTCGGGTAGCATATTTTCAGTCAGTTTACCGTTTTTCCTCTCTCTCTCTCTCTCTCTCTCTCTCTCTCTCTCTCTCTCTGCCTGTCTGTCTGTCTGTCCGTCTCTGTTTCTCTCTTAAAACTCCCAACCTTCAGACGTTGTCCTTCCAGCATCTACTCCCACTCGTAAAACTTATAATATAAATTCCACTAAGTATCGAAGTTACTCAAATCGTTTTGTTCATCTTTGCGAATCGCTTCTGCCGTCGATTCTCGAAACAAAAAGGCGATCTAAATTGCAAAGTGGATGAATGCCATTTCTCTGTCATTGGAGGCTCGACTTTAAAGAACAAAATATACGAAAGAAAGAGAATTGGAAAACAGATCTGGAAGACCAAGACATTTCTTTTCGCAATGTGTGGAGAAACTGGCGATAATTTTTTTAATTTTTATGATACAAAATTAGCGAACTGGTAACAATGACGAAAATATACTTCATATAATGCGCATTTAACATCCAATTTTATTTCTTAAAAAGGCTCCTTTGCACTACTAAAGGAAATGACGAAGACTTAATTATTTTCTCAAATTGCATTTTTGTGAGGGAAGCCGAGATTCAATCTTAAATTTTTTAGAAAAAAATATTGTGAATAACTGA
>NC_061092.1:54187726-54197726 GCF_015104395.2 Macrobrachium nipponense
TCATTGTTACCAGTTCGCTAATTTTGTATCATAAAAATTTAAAAAATTATCGCCAGTTTCTCCACACATTGCGAAAAGAAATGTCTTTGTCTTCCAGATCTGTTTTCCAATTCTCTTTCTTTCGTATATTTTGTTCTTTAAAGTCGAGCCTCCAATGACAGAGAAATGGCATTCATCCACTTTGCAATTTAGATCGCCTTTTTGTTTCGAGAATCGACGGCAGAAGCGATTCGCAAAGATGAACAAAACGATTTGAGTAACTTCGATTAAACTTGTGAATTTATATTATAAGTTTTACGAGTGGGAGTAGATGCTGGAAGGACAACGTCTGAAGGTTGGGAGTTTTAAGAGAGAAACAGAGACGGACAGACAGACAGACAGGCAGAGAGAGAGAGAGAGAGAGAGAATAGAGAGAGGAGAGAGAGCGAGAGAGAGAGAGAGAGAGGAAAAAACGGTAAACTGACTGAAAAATATGCTACCCGAGCCTATTATGAAGAGATCATTACGAGTAATTATCACTCAACAAAAGAAAATTGCAGCTTTCAACTCTTATTACGCCTTATTATGCATAATTCTCTTTGTTTTATACTGATGCGTGTTCAAGATTTACTCCTGTGTTGTGGCCTTCTCCTGCTATTTTTACTTTACTTTTCCTCTTTCAGTGTTTCAGTTTTTTCTGCATCTGAGAAATCACGGTTGCAAATCCTCCCCGATTTCTTAGATGAAGAGCTGGGATGCTTGCGGGAGCGCTTTAGTAGGTTAGGATACTTTAAGTACTGGCGGGAGCGGCCACGCACCAGAGCAGGGAAAAACTCTTTTGGGATGAGGGAAAGGAAGGAAAAGGAACATTTGAGTGGGAATAAAATAAATGCAGACCCGGACAACAGCGCTATTACACCCATTAATAGGAAGATAGATACTTTAAAATTGATAGGTAGTTACAAAAACGTCATTATGAATAAAATAGTTAGAAGCAACTATGAAGAGGGAAGAATTTGGGAAACATGGTTGCATATGTACACTGTGAAGAACGTTACTTCAGTGAAAAAGGCAAATCCTACAAAGAAATAGGAAAGTAACATAAACAAACTTTAGGCGCTACAATCAGTCGTCGGCAATTACAATGCACTCTTAGGAAAAAGACCACAAATAGACTAGGAGATTATAAACTTTCTATACAAGAATATTAACAAAACGCTCCGATGGTTGTATACAAAATGCTATATAACATGTGTAAGCAATGAAATGACAGCCTTGAAGACAAACATTGCAGAAGTATCGTAAACGCTACAATAGAAAAGAGGACACACAAAAACACATGGACGAGGCTCGCCTCGAAGAAGCCGCATTTAGGTTTTAGTTTCCGAACAGGACAAAGAATAAAACAACCTGAATTTTCTAATATCAGGAACCATGCTTTTAATTGTAGAATTGAGCTCCAGAAAGAACAGTTCACAATATAGGATCATGTCAAACATCCTGATCACTTAACTACCCTCGAGTCATTATACATTAAGAAACTTGTGTCCTTCATTAAATGGTAATACTTCTTCAGCCACTCTACCTGACATAGTAACGTCGTCACCTGCATTTGACAACAACAGGTCTTTCCATCTTCTCTCCTCGTGGGTTTTTTTTTTTAGTGGGGTTTAAATAATAGTAAATGGCATAATGCATATCTCTGAATCTACTTTTTATTTATCAAGTTCTGTAGTCACTTTTTACACGATCAAGTAAACTTGACAAGTATGCTTGATCAAGTATTTCATCAAGTATCGTAATATTTCCCTTCGCCTCCACACGGTCAGGTATGCTTGACAAGTCTTCAGTTGAAATCACAACAATGTCGAGTGCAGACGACGACGACGCTCTTGCTTTGGCAGCTTTCTGTATTGTGGCCAAGCGAAAGGCAACTAGAAAGAACCGGCGGGAGTGGTGCAAAGAGTGGGTGAAGAAGAGGAAAACATATTCTCATGTTAACCTATTGGCTGAGTTGAAGATTTATCCACGTGATTGGCACAACTACCTTCGAATGAACGAAGCGACATACTTACATCTGCTGTCACTGGTAACACCACTAATTGCGAAGACCACTACAAACATGAGAGAAGCAATTTCTCCCCACGAAAGATTGACTGCAACACTGCGATTTCTTGCTACTGGAAGAAGCTATGAAGATCTTAAATACTCTACCATAATTTCACCACAAGCTATGAGCTACATAGTTCCAGATACTATATCCTATGCACCACCTGATTCTGTAGCTTCCGAGGACTTAGAAAACGGCCTAGTCAATCCTGGACTAACCTCAGATAATTCACGCATGGTCCCATTACTAAATTCTCATGTTTCCGGTAATCTACCTTCAAGTCAGAAGAGAGTTCATGGAGTATTTCAATAATGAAGGCCAAGTGCCTTGGCAACAAAGATTTGTGTATTAACTCCATCATTAGTGCATATTAATATTGCTGTCTACCTATCATACATGTGTACTGTCGATGGTATTCTCATAACATTAAAGCTGGAAAAAATAAGAAATTGTTTCTCTACATATACCTATACTGTACAACTCATGTAAAAAGCTAGTGAACCTAAACAGGACAACCTGTGCAATTTAAGGTTCAGAAATCGATCTCTAAGTATATAATGTGGAAAATAACAGATGTTGCTATTTTCAGGAAAAATATTTCATAATCACTGCCTTTTCAATGTATTCAAATTTTTACACAAATTGTACACAAATTTTTATTCGGCATACATTTAGTATTAACCTGAAAAAACAAATAATATAATATTTTTTTTAATGGAATTAAACCATAAACTTGACACCCTCAACTTTGATCAAGTCTTTGGTACACACGGTCCAGTTGACTTGAACAAGTCAAGACTTGACTTGACGACATGATTCAAATTCAATCATGCCTCAAGCGACTTGTCAAGTCTAATACTTGATCAAGTCTCACCATACAGACGGTCCAGTTTGCTTGAACAAGTCACTTGATCAAGCATACTTGTCAAGTTTACTTGATCGTGTGTAGCCAGCTTAAACACTCGCTGTTGACGGCATGAGGACTGACAGAACCGGGGACGATGAGAGGTCACCATCATAAAACCTTTCGTGAAAATACAACTGGAAATTTCCTTTCATCTTTGCACAGTGCTCTGAGATTACATGGTGGCTGAATACTGAGGGTGGGTCGAACTTTAAACATTTTGACAGTTTGTTCGCCTTAAGAAAGCATAAAAAATAGCGGAGCCGAAGTCTTTAGCATGGAAACTCACAAATGAAAACTGAAACCTTAGTTGAAAGGGACTGTAGTCTATAGAAGTTGTTATCATTTTCCTTTAATACTCAAACCCAACATACGGAAATGGGAATTTATTATAGGTGTATGCAAAGAGTGATCATATTGTACCATTGATATTCTGTTCGTAAAGAGACTGTTCGAGGAAACAAATTATGAAGCCTACATCTGCACCTCAGGAGATTTGAACAGTTTGAGAAACAGACGTATTGATCTGTAATGGTCCACCTCGGATAAGGCTTAATAAAGAAGTGGAGATATAGAAAAAGAAGGGAAGATATGAACAGTCACACGCAAACTGAGAAGTATGCGAGGTAGATGAAGCAAACTACTGGAACAATCATTCCTAAACCAAAACTGACCAGAAATGAGACTATAGTAGCGATCGATTCCAGTAAATATCAAAAGGGGCATTTTTTAAGAGGAATACTTTGTCGAAAAAGTAATATAAAATTAACTACCAGAAATAAGATCAAATCTTTTTTATAGCAAAGGGGGACTATCCACAGATCGAATTATCTTTTTTTTTTCTTTTTTTCTGTACGGTGAGGTTTAAAGGAAATGTGCCAATCGTCTAGAGATGAGAAGGAAAAAGAATAGTTGAAATACGGGTGAAGTGAGACAGGTGGGGACTGGGGAAATATTGGGGATGAATTTGGGAACATTTTGGAGGAAATTTTATATTCTGAAGGATATTAAAAACAGAAGGGAAGGGTATTCTTGTAAACGGATATTAGAATAAAATTAATAAAAGAAGATAAATGGCTGTTAAAATTAACCATAGTAATCGAATTGTAAATGAGTGATTACTATGAAATATCGCTGAAAATAGTAGACGAAATCGAAATTCAATGCTGCAAGATTTGTACGAGCCAATGGCAGTTTGTGAACGGCTGTAAAAGTGAGTGTAGAAGATGTACGACGTTGTTTCCAAATCTGAATGCTGGAAGAACATAAAAAGTTGTTGATGGAATAACTAGTGGAGTTCGGCAGCACACCAATGAGAAAATCTACCAAAAGATTTGGTAACATTAATAATGATACATTTATTAGACTAGGGTTGAAAAAGTTTTTTTTTACATGTGGAAGTTTGATTGGGAAGTAAACTGAGAAACTGAAGACCTAATGGGAGAAGACCAGGGTCGTCTCAGTGAGTGTTTTGGTCAATTGTATTCATGGAAAATTGGAGATGCTGATAAAGTATGTACGTTGAAGTTTATAGTAAAATTCATGATACTAAAACTTGGATTAGGATATAAACCGGAAAGACAACAGGGTTGATGCATACTTGGATAGGAGACAATAGTATTCGATGAATCCTTGCTGTTCAACAGAGATCATGTAAAGCATGCAGTCGTCGAAAGAAGAAGAGTTGTAGCCGTAATCTGGAAGAACCTGTGAACTGAATTAAATTCGTCAATGATGTTGACAAATGACAATGGAAGAAAGCTACAGGTATTAGTTAATGCGTTTATAAATAGGATATCGAAATTGGACAAAAATTAGAAGAATAGAAGATCACTTGGCTATTTACGAGTGAATGTTATTTAATATGTGGTGATCAGAAAACATCCAAGAAATGATGAAGTAAAGCAAGGAATATTTGTAGAATATTTACGGGAGTTGAAAGGACTTAGACAATTTCAAAGTTTTCGATATAATAAGGAGACAGAGATTTGTGAGCATATATATAACTCCATCAAAATGATAATGCAATTTTTTTATATCACCAGAATGTTATAAGTATAAAAACCTCATTGCTTCTATTCATTGAACGCCCCCATTGAAATATCAAAGGAGTTAAATAGACCCATTTCAAAATGCGTCAGTGAAAATATCATGGATTAAACAATCCAATTAGGTTTTCCAACTCCATTAATTATTCTTCCCAAAGAACTTTGTCGAAAGTCGAATGTTATGCACGTCACGTGCGACGCACTGAGACTTCTCCTATAATAGTTCATAATGCAATATAAACGTGTATTACAATATATTTGTATATATACACGTGTGCGCGTGTGTTTATGCGTGTATGCACAGTTGTAGCGTACTGGTCACTGGTAGCAGGTAATTTAACTCCCAGTAAATTTGACTCCCGGTAATTTCTCTCCCAATCTTAGAAAAATGCAAAATTCATTAAAAACTGTTGAAAACCTTTTATCAATCTAAACCATGAAATAAATATTTACAGCATAATCAAGTAAATATAAATATAAGAAAAGGGAAACAAATATTACTAAAATGTTTTATAGCTTTTTGTAATGAAAAAAGTGAATAAAAGTAAAGCATAAATGTCATCATATCAGACTAAAACAAGAAATATTATAAAAGGTACAATAAAAAAGGCAAAGCATAAATTCAATAATATGTAAAGTTTTTTTTTTTTGTAATAAAAAATAGGTGCAATAAAAAGTAAAGCATACAAATGTGACCGAATCTTCAATAATGACGAAGGTTGTGAGTAATTATTCGTAAAAAATCCATCTTTTTTTATTGACTATATCGCTCAATAATAATCCGTAGCTGTTTCCTGAATCTATTTCAGGTGGCCAAGTATTCTTCCTTTTCACTGCGGTAATTAATTTCCATAGATTCGGATGTGTGCAAGTTACAGAACATTTGTACCAATGCGTTGAGATATCCCTCAAATGGTTGTTAATGCACAGCATATTCCAACTAGCAACGGGAACAAAAATAAGACTAGTTCTTAGCGGCCTAATTCCTGTACCTCTCACACATCCGAAGTACGATATTCCAAAAGAAGTTCTTGTGGAAGATCGTCGTTATCTACAAGTGCTTCGAATCCACCAGTCACATCATCTGCTTTTAATGCTAAACTCATTATCATGCTGATTTTTGTTTTTAAAGATAGATCCACATTCTTCTTCGTCCACATATTGAGAAAGATGGGAAAGAAGATGGAACCAAGTACCAGGAAAGAGAGATAAATTGCTTTTAATGAGTACTTTTCAAAATCCATCATAAGTTTTTCAGGGCTCAGTCCTTGACTTCATTCAGTTAGCTTATTAAAGAGGCGGTTGTAAGATTCTTGATTCTTGTTTGGAAGCAACGCAAACAATCGTGGCGTACTAAATGAACCGAAAGGAATATTAAGCGTGTACTACAACAATAAAACATAGTTGGGCGGTTCCATCACCTGCCCGTGTTTTACATTCACTAAGTCATCAAGCCACTTAGTTGCAAACAAGAGTAATCTGGCTACATCATTTTCACCACTATCAAACTGCGAGAAAACTCCGCCACTCTCGAGGAACTTGCATTCATCGGGGATCTCATAACCTAATCGACTCTGAGTGACTGGAGGGATATTTCCTTTTGCGTGAAGCCAGTTCCTTATATTGCGAATTACATACGAAGGGGAGGACATGTGAGCCATTTCCCAAACGTTTTACAAGTAGCCGCAATGAATGAACTTGAGGGCTCCAGGGAAGAAATTGTCTGTGCTTTCAAGTCCGCCAAAGTTTTGCGAACTTTGGGTTTTGCAGCACACGAACTATGATAATGTTCCCCAACGTGCTTAATTATGGCATCATCTTCATCCTGTGTGATGGTGTGGACTCTAGCTTTATACGACTTGTTTTCTCATTTCCAGTAAGTCTCATATCCAGCATTTCATCTGGAAAAGGTATAGGAGGGTAAGCTAGTTTTTTTGGATGTTTTAGTCTCAAAAGAGCACAATCATTTCCATACTACTATTTACAGGAAGAAGACATTTACGGGCCTTGGCTCCAATTTTTATAGCTTTTGTTTTTTAATTTTAAAGTCAATGCCATTTATACGCTTGTACATAGAGCTTTTACTTTAAACTCTAATTGGGCTGATTTCACCGCGGAATTGTATTTTTAAATCATTATTTTAACAATAATAGATTCACAACCAAACTTATTTACAAAATCATTCACAAGGTCCTTAATAAGAAATTTCCCCCTCCCAGTCCAACTTACTATGTCCCTACACTTCTCATGTATGCCAGCCATACATATTTACCAAATAACCATAATTTTCTGAACCAGGTTATCAAGATAATCCAAAAACACATTGGAGCCATCAACCTGAAACTTATTCCAAAAAATTCCAGAACTATTGGCTCATTGTTTTCTGTTTGTGTGAATTTTTAGTTTGCGTTTTGTCCTTGCTTTGAAAGGTTAGTGTTTGTCCCGCAAGTATGTCTGTTATTTTACTTAGTTTTAATTATTATACTATTATTCCATTCTGTTTTATTTTGCACTTTTTAGAATCGCCCACACGCGCCCCCCTCCCCCTCTTTTATCTTTATTTTTTAATTCCCTTCTTTTATGTGATGTGATTTTATCTAATACCTGATTCCTTTTTATGTGATTTTAATTCCATGTGTATTTTTTTAGCATTAAGTATGATTTAGTGCATATGTTTTCATTTATCTTTTTAATGTCTTAACAACACGCTAATGTCTGATAATTGAATTTATAGCTGTCACTGATGATGTAACTTTGGGTCATGAAACGTACGATTAAAATATTCATCATGGATCTGGCTTTGGGTTTTTGCACCTGCTCCTGCTCCTTTTTAACATGTGGAAAAAAACTGCTCCAGTTCTTCGCTTGTGTGTGTGTGTGTATATATATATATATATATATATATATATATATATATATATATATATATATATATATATATATATATATATGAATCCATGTTTGTATTTTGTTTTTGACAATTATTTAAGATTAAAATGGAGATTCGAAGAAGAGCACGATAAAATCATAATAAATAATAATAATAGTATATATGACAATCAACCTCATCACTCTGATGGTAAAGCTGAACCAGAAGCATGATTAATATGATTAGTTATACATCAGAGGTTAATTTCATTCGAAATAAGATAAATAGGAAAAATAATGATTTACGCGGCGTAGAATCTCATGACCTTATTTTTTTTACTTTCAGAATAAATCAACAGTAGGAGAAGAAACCCAACACAATTCCGGTGATGATTGACATCTTTATTAACAAAGCACATTTCTAGCATATCTTATATGAAGAGAAGGAAAGTCCCATTCGTGTGGGGCCGTTTTAGTCCAAAGGAGTTGTTTTCTCTTTTTTTTCCCTCTTTGCAAAAGGTGAGAAACAAGGTGACCAAAAAAAAAAACAGAGCACTGAAAGCGGACCCCCAAACGCAGAGTAAACATTGCAATGCAAATTGTCAGGAGGGGCTGTCAGGGTACAAGGGCAATCCTGAATGGTTAATGATGATACCGAAAAAATAGATGTTAGGCCAGTCATACAATATACAGCTGGGCTGTGTACCTGTTTTTGAAGTTGGATTTCACTGTTCAAGATATTTGATACTTGAGGACAAAATGTTGATGCAAATGAAGACGCAGTTTTCAAATCTAATGAATATACTAAAGCTATGAAATGAATAATATTCACATGAGCAACTTAAGGAAACAAACAAATAATAATAATAACAATAATATAAAAACGTATCACAAACGAATTCTGTATCTGCTGGATACCGAGACAATGCTGGTTTTGCGATCCGTACATTTTAACGTCTAAATTCTGGATAATGACGATGAAATGCAACGTTCTCCTTTCTAGAATAGAGGCGGAGAGCGCTGGTTGGTAGTGGTTGTTTTGTGCTTATTCACAGTATAATACATAAACAACACAGAGGGAACACAGGATGGTGGGTAGAGTAGTCAAGACGAAAACGAAAGTGAAAAAGGAAATTAGGGGTAAAAAAAAAATACTTTGTGGAAGAATAGAAATTATAGAAATTAATTCCAATCAGAATTTAGTGAGAGACGGATGAATGAGCAATTGCATCCTTGAAGAGTTGCAGTCCTGGCTTGATGGAGTAGTTCCGAGGTTTGCTGAATTAGGAAGATGGGAGAGAGGCAGAGCTGAATGACACAATGTGGAGGAGGATAGAGGAAGTCTGTCAATGGTTATAGAAGTGGTAGTTGAGGATATATGGAAGTCACTGAATATGAGGAGGTTGCAGAAAGGAAAGACACAACAGTGGGTAGAATTACAATTGAGACGCTTCAGTATGGTGGTGAAAGTGCAATTACGTAGAACCAGTTACCAGTGATATATAACGTATATTGGGACGAGGGAATATTTCTCTGGAAGTGGTTAAAAGTGCATATAGGTATATTACATTAGTAAACATACCAGGGAAAGTGTATAGTAAGATTTTGACTGAGGAGGTAATGCAAGGAACGGAAGGACTAAAACACAAGGACAGTGCAGTGCAAGTTTATATAAGGAAGTGGGTGACTGTATCACATGTTTGTTATGAAACGATTATTTGAGAAGTTGAAAATAAAAGGGAGAAGTTGAATGAGGCATACATGGACCTGGAAAAAAGTTTGACAGAACAGATGTGCTGAAAATACAGATGGAGCTGAGACCAATTAAAAGTTTAAATGATCCAAGTAATGTATATGTTAGCAAATATAGATGAAGTGACGGTTAGAATAAAAGACAGGTCTTACAAAAGGCCCTTTTATGTTTCTGTGGATATCTGATATCCTTTTGGATGGAGTAATGCGTGAAGTTAGGCGATGGACAGTGACATAAGAAAAAGGACCGTGTATGGAGACAGGGATGCTGATGTTTGGTAATAATGCAAGACTGATCAGAGGTAACGGAAAGAAACTGTAGAAACTGGAAAGCTGAAA
>NC_061092.1:54202726-54227726 GCF_015104395.2 Macrobrachium nipponense
ATATCTATTCAGAGTGTGTCAAACACATAATTGAGAGAATATTTATAATTAAGACGATATGAAGCACGATAAATGCGCGAAAAACCACACTCAGACAAGAATGTTAAAGTCTAAGGCAAGAGTTATGTGCTGTTAATTAGCAAGAATCGTATTCATAAACCTGCTTCATAGTTCCTCGATTGCTGCTCAAAAGACCACTTTATAAGAAAGCACATCAACAAGAAGAAACAAACCAGTCGCTGTGACAGCAGAACTTGCTAAACAATTCATAAAGAACTAATACATACAGTCAATAAGTGTTTTTCTTCTATGTACCGTCAATCAATTTTCCTAAATCCCTTCTCTGTTATCAGATTGCACAATATGTCGTATGTTCTGTACGCAATATCTAATGTAGCCACTACATGGTTATAAGAACAATTACCCGTTTTAGGAAATATTTCTAAGGAAACACAAGAAGGTTATCGAATTAATTTCTTCTTTTAGAACTGTTCGAATGAACAGCGGATATGTTTTTGGAGTTCGGAGAAGGAAATGTCTTCTTTTTATATCAAGAATAATACCTTGTGCAGCGTCTCATAATCTTTGCTCAATGTGTTTGTGTCTGTATTTTATTTTATTCTTTCTTCTGATATAACGATAGCTGGAGTCATGATACTAAATGGGAGGAACGTTATTAACTACTATTTTCATAAGTTTAGTGTTTTCTACAATATGCTAATATATGGATGGTTTTCATATATTTATATATATATATATATATATATATATATATATATATATATATATATATATATATATATGAAAACCATCCATATACTAGCATATTGCCGAAAACACTAAACTTATAATATATATATATATATATATATATATATATATATATATATATATATATATATATATATATATATATAATACAATAATAATAATAATAATAATAATAATAATAATGATAATAATAATAATAATAATAATAATAATAATAATAATAATAATAATAATAATAATAATAATAATAATAATAAAAGAGCAACACTGATACAAAACCAAACTAAAGTAGAGGATATTCTAACAGCAAGTAGAAAAAGAAATGGACGTGGGTAGGACATATAATGCGAATGTTAGAAAATAGATGGACGGAAAAAAAAACAGTAATTGTATGTAATGTTGTAAAATGTCTGTAGTATGTTCAGATTCCATATTAAAGTTACCTTACAGTTAATATGTTTGAATAATGTATGTTCAGAATCCACAAAAGCATAAATTAAGAAAGAACATAGAATGAAAAGAGAGAGAGATTAGATTTGTTTGCGAAAGTGGATGTATCTGTCACCACAGCAGCGCATGAGTTCTTAGTGTTGAACTTGTTCTTCTTTGTCTAAACCATGTGACCGATTGCGCAGTATTTAGTCCTAGCTTCCATAAGGATTATCAGTGTTTAACTTATGCATGACCGGAAGCTATGTCACTATATCACTTCGAGAGTGTTTTTTGATTAATTTTTAGTAATTAGAGATTCTTTATTATGAAACTGTTTAGTATTGTTGATAAATTAACTCTTATCCCTTTCGATTTGTCAAAAGAGAATTTGTTGACTTTTAAGTAATAGTATTGGGAGATGAGATGAATGTATCAAAACCAAAGGATGCTGTGATATCATGCTCATGGAAGTGATGACACTCCATGCTTGCAACCGTATTTCAGTAATCATATCTTTCATATTATGAGAGTTTTATGTTCTGAAACCATATAATAGTATAGACTATTTATAGTTATAATACCAAATTCTCTCTAATTTTCTCATTTTGTAAGAGAATTATTAAGATTATTATGGCAGTGTCTCGTCCAAAATGTTTTGAAGTCACCCATCTATTTTAGAGTCCAGATATTTTGCAAATCAGTTAGTTCCCATAGCAGAGAGATCCATTCTTAGACTGATAACTGTGCTCTAAAGAGATGCTCTCTCTCTCTCTCTCTCTCTCTCTTCCCGACTGAGGGAAAGTTTGATTTTTACACTACTTTAAAGATTAATGGTCACTCCTTACATTTAGATTTATTTAGTTTCTTAATAGCTTAGCAGACAGGGTAAACATTTTTTTGTAACTTCACCCGTGAGAGTTTAGTAAATTTGGAAGCAAATTTGGCACCAAGTAAAATGTTATTACAAGTTTTAAGTGCACTTAAAAAATATTTACAGTGGCTAGGTTAAATAATTTAATTTTTTACACATTGCAAATTTTCATGTTCTTTATTTAATTCTTTTGAAGTGTTAATTTTATGTTCTGTGGATTTATATTTTCTATGTGTTTTTTTTTTTTTTTTTTTGGTACTTTTCCACATTTTTGTGTGTTTACATATGTTAGCTTTCACAATTTGTATGATTAGATTAGGTGTTTCTTAGTGATTTAACATTGAGGACTTGATTTAATTTAACACTTGAGAATTGTTTTGTAATTTACTCCGATTTCTTCTCATATTTTAATTGTTACTTAACATTTTGAATTTTGCTTGAATAATTTAATTTCTTGATTAATTAATTTTCTTGATAAATTAATTTTGATCTAATTTTGTTTAGTGATTAATCCAAGATTCAATTAAACTTCTTCTTGTTTCCAAATAATTCTAAATTTCCCTGAGATTGTTAATTTCACTTATAAATTTTGAGTTTTAAAAATATTTTCGTATTTAAAATTTTTATAACAGTGTTTCATTTATTAACCACCAGTGATAGGATTCTGTTTCAGTAGCAATTAGAGTGGTAATTCTACTTAGACTTTAAAAGTAGCTGTTGGAGTAATGCCCTTTAATTAATTCAATATCATATGAGATTGCCTCACACATTTGTTTTAATGAACTTAGTCTGATTTCTTGCATGATAAGTAAGTTTTTAAAGGGATCACTGTTGACTTTAGAGTAATTAGACGTATATTATGTGTGATGAAAGTTCAGGTGTCTGGCTGTTTTGAGGTAACTAAATTTTGATTGGGAAGTGTAGTAACCAGATATTTGGCCGCTTCGTCACAGATTTAATTGGGGCCTAGAGACCCAGGGAAAAAATCACACATTATCACTCTAGTTTGTGGTTTATGCTGGTGGTGTTAGGATATACTTTGAAAGGAGAGTGACCATGAAGTTTTTCTTTAGCATTTTATTGTATTGAATTGTTAGTTGAGTAACTTAGAGAAAATGGCTCTGTTCGATGTTCAGGGATTTTTAACAACTCCTTCAGAGTGCTTTAGCAGTAGTATGTGGTAGTCACGTGTCTAGCAGTATGATAAAGGCACAAATAAGATTCATTGCTATGAAAGCATTAATACTCTGGTAGAATAACTGATGAAGATGAGTTAGAATTAGCTCAAGAGTTGTTGAGTGTTGCAAATGCTGATCTTATAATAAGCAAGAGGAAGAGAAAGAGAAAAGTGATTCAGAATTAGCGCTTAGACCCACAGAAGCAGAAGAAAATTTGATTAAGCTAAAGATGCAGGCTGAAAGAGAGAAAATGGAGGTTGAAAGAGAAAGGGTGGACAGGGAGAAAAGCGAAAGAATAGAAAGAGAAGAAGAAAAAGCAGCAGAAAAGGAAGGAGAAACAATAAGGTTTGAAAGGGAGAAGGATTAATAAGAGATAGATCCACATTACCAGTGACACTGTCTAATCCTAACCAAGGTATTCAAGACCCTGTTTTTGATGTAGTAAGTGTGCAGAAATTAATCCCTAAGTTTACTGAAGAAGCTCCAGATGAGTTCTTTGATCACTTTGATCCATATTAAAGTTAGCTTAGAGTTAATATGTTTAAAAATGTATGTTTAGAATTCGCAAAAGCATAATTTAATTTAAAGAAAAAACGCAGAATGAAAATAGAGATCTTCATTTGCAAAAGCAGACGTATCATTCATCACTTGAAACTGCATGGTCTTAGTTTTCTTTATTGTTGATTCTGTCCTGTACTGGACCCAGTTATTGTGATGTTTCATGTCGAAAGACCACATGAAGATTGCGACATCTTTCATAAAACCATTCTAGACCTTTCTCTAAAATGCTTGACATACGTGCGTTCTTTCATTTCATTTTAATTATTGGAGATTCTTTTATTGTGAAACTGTTTAATATTACTGATAAATTTGCTCTTATCCCTCTCGATTTGTCAAAAAAGAATTTATTGTTCTTTAAGTAATTTGATTGGGCGATGAGATGAGTGTACCTGACCCAAAACCTGCTGTGACGTCATAACGGCTAATATAAAATGGTGCAAACATTACAACAAACTGACAAAAGAATTTTTGAGATTTTTGGCAGAGTTACCGTGCGGACGAAAGGAACAATTTATTTTTCAAAAATTCACCATAAATCGAAATATTGTGCTAGAGACTTCTAATTTGTTGCAAAATGAAGGTAAATGATTGAATATTACTAGAATGTAAGAGTCTTAGCTTACGATTGCGATTTTCGACCATTTCGGTCGAGTCAAAGTTGACTGAAGGTTGAAATTTTGGCACTTATCGTGATTTTTATGAAAATATTTCAAAACTGATAAAAGTTACAACCGTGGATTGTTTATTGTTATATTTTACATGAAATTGCGCACATTTTTATATATAAGACTCTAAGTAACGGCAAATATAAAACAGTGCAAAAATTACGACAAAGTGACAAAAGAATTTCTGAGATGTGTCACTGATGGTTTTTAGTGCAAGAAGAAAGAAATTCGCGCATGCACGCCTGGGTAACGCTTGTAAACAAAACATCAGCAGCTTGATCCGTGAACCCCCAGCATCCCTCAAGGTGCGGGATTTAAAATTTTTTGCAAACTAGGCCAATAACTATTTTTCTGCGAATATTTAAAAAATCTTTTTGTAGTCGACATATCGTATGTCAATTAAGCACCCGCCAGACAATTTTAGGCGATGTATAATACGTCCAGTCAGCGTTTAAGGGTTAAGCACTAGAGTTCCTCCCCTTATGTGTGATTAAAGATAAACACCCTTCATTAGTGCATCAGCTGAAATATTTTGCAAGAAGTCTTCCTCTCCTCGCAAGCGCTTTCGTACCGCTAGATATTATCAATTTGGAAACCAGCATTGCAGTAGATGTTGAATTTGACGATTTTTTCCATATTGTGAAAGATATGAGTGATTCAGACAGTATAGGCACTCTGACCTCGTGTGGCCAAGTTGCCTTGCCTTTATCTCAGTCCAGTCAATGTTTCTTGTAAATAAATGTAAATTAGAGTATTCCGCTGAGTTTGCATGGTGACCTACCAGAATAAACCAATCCCTTTTACAGTAATCTAAAGTAAGTCCTAAGCGCTGCATTATTTCCTCTTTTTTTTTCCTTTGTTTGGACAAAACGTCAATTAACGTATAGTGTATATATATATATATATATATATATATATATATATATATATATATATATATATATATATATATATATATATATATATATATATAAGGGGTACTTACTTAAATATGATTTTCAGAAGAACATGATTGTTTTACGTTTTTTTTTTTTTTTGGTTATTCTTAACTCATTATAGTCCATTTACATATTAGCTAATTTTGGGAAATAAAAAAGTATATTTTTTTGTAACAGCAGGAGTTTATATTAGCCTAGTTTGATACTTTGATTTTCAGCTAACTTCAGAGATGGCATTCAACATGAAAAGGTGGGCCATGTTACCAGTTAGGAGTTTTTTTTTTTTTTTTCATTTGTTTAACGTGTCATTTTGACCTCGGAATAGATTTGGTGGTTAGCAGTTAAGAGGCAATCAAGCCTATAGGCTACATTTCTGAAGAGACTAAAATTAGATAGGTTAGGCATATTTTGGGAAGAAAAAGTGGTTATAACTATGTATGGGCAACTGACTCTTTTGCTGATTCGAGGGGAATTTATCTGATAGTCAGGAATTAAGCCGGTAGTACTGCTGGCAGTGATCTTAAATGCTTTTTAAGTGTAAGACGTGTTCCTGTGATTACTGAAGGGGGGGAGGGGCCGGGTATGAATATACTATGATAACGGGAATAATTACGTGTGGTTGCAAGTGTAACCGGCTACTACGCTAAGACAAGTGCAAAAACGTCGGACCTATGAAGACGTGAGTGTATTAGTCCCATCTTCAAAGATTCTAACTTACGGTGTTCTGGAGATCATTGAGAACCCAGGTTCAAATAAGTAACTAGTGTGCATGGGTGACCCCTGCCAGTCGATCTATTATTGGAATAAATCCTATGATGGATTAGTCAATTTTTAATTGGATATAAAGAAGGTCTTTTGAGGATCAAAGTATGTCTCAAACTAACCGTATCGCATTTAATGGCGTAGAAACAGTGTCAGTTATCTGGATGAGTTTAAAAAATTGCGGCTTGTCCATAGTTATTTGTGAATAAAGTTCTTTCCGAAGTAAAAAGTTATTTTATAATGATGAAAAGAAAGCTCGGAACAAAGGAAGGAATAAGGTCATTAAGATTAATTCTGGCTCTGATTTTGAAAAATTTCGCTAAATTTTATCTGATATCAACTATGAGTTTGTTTTCGGACATGGCGATGCTCTTTTCAGAAAGCTTTCAGTATTTAAAAGGAAAGACTTGTTCCTGAGGGATAAATTATGTCTTGTCAAAATTGCAGTACGTCTCACGTTGGTGGAATAGCGAGGGATTTGGATGGTAAGTTGGGGAGCACAGAAGAGGCGAATGAAGGCAGGAGTGTGGTTGTCATGCTTAGTTGGCATGAAGATCAGCGAATGGAATTCCAACACCAAAAGCGTAATGCAAAACAGTTTCAGTTATAGAGTGTTGTTTGATAGGATCTCCGCCACTTTAGGAAACAGACCTTTCTTAAAATGAACGTTGTCAATGAAAACAATGTCTGAAGAAGCATTCTCAAAGAGCATTGTCCAGAAT
Organism: Macrobrachium nipponense; assembly: GCF_015104395.2. Lineage (NCBI taxonomy): Eukaryota > Metazoa > Arthropoda > Malacostraca > Decapoda > Palaemonidae > Macrobrachium > Macrobrachium nipponense. The sequence goes on from NC_061092.1 coordinate 54,209,627, forward strand.
TTAAAAAAAAATAATAAATTCTTGAAAGAACCGACTCCTTACAAACGGCCACATCTATGAAACACAGTTCATTCTACCTTGAAGAGTAGTATTCCAGAAGTCTTTGAATAAGTGAGGTTACAATATAGAAAAGTCATCAAAATATAGGTTTTGTATTGCTCATTAAGGAGAGGACATAAAAACTAATTTCATATCATTATTGTCATTTTGTATTCGTATGTTCCGCATGGGCTTTCCTTTTGTGTATTGGGAAATTATCATAAAACTATGAATGACAATTAGGTGTCAACATCACAGAAAAATTGGCGTATCTATCTCCCGATGATTATGCTACACAAAATAAAATTATGTCGGTACATCTATTGCGCATGTGTCTGTGAAGGAACGTGTGTGTGTGTGTGTGTGTGCGTCTGTGTTTGCATGTTTATGTGCATAGGCCCCTATTTGCTTGAAAGAGAGAGCGACTGTTATTCACAACACCAAAAAGCTTTAAGTTATTCGGCTAAGAATAAGTCAAAAGTGGAGTTACGTTGGAATATCTACTGCGCGTATGTCTGTGAGGGTGTGTTTGTTTGAGTACTTGTTGCTATGTTTGCATAAAAGAGATAGAAAGACCATTGTTCATCAACATCAAAAAGCTTTGGGTTATTCGACTGAGATAAGAAGGAAAGATCAAGAAATAACGGTTATCCAGAGAGAGAGAGAGAGAGAGAGAGAGAGAGAGAGAGAGAGAGAGACGAGCAACGTTAAAGCCTTCAGTTATTTAGTCGCTTAATTAAATCCCATAGAAAGAAATTTCTACCAAATTTTATTATATGATAAAAGGAATTGAGTTCATTCAGCCAAGTCAGTCTCCGCTTTCAAATGACTTCCACCAGTCTCTTCACCTACTACTCCTCATATCTCCCCACCACAACACCACCACCAACCCCCTTCGTCTGGAGCCTCCCATTCCTCTTCCTTGCCGGTATTCGTTCTCTTTGTGCCTCTTATCCCTCCACCTTCTCTCGTCCTTTTCCCTCATCCTTCTTTCCCTTTTTCTCTCCTTCCCATTCCATCCTACTGATCCCAATCCTTTCTCGCTGGAGGACATAAACATAAATTTATACTTTCGTTCTGGCTATTCATTGCCATCTTAAATTTCCTGAGGCGTAAATGAATCTTGGGGGATGTCAAAGAAACATAATTCGCTCCCCACGAAATGCAAAGAGAATGTTTAAAGTACGTTTATGCAAAATCAATATATATATATATATATATATATATATATATATATATATATGTGTGTGTGTGTGTGTGTGTGTGTGTGTGTGTGTGTGTGTGTGTGTCCTTAAATTCAAGGTAGAAGGTGACTGAAACTGGAACTTTAAACAAGTACTTTCATAGTTTATTTCTACATTCTCAAGCACGTGTTCCTTCGTGCTACATTGGATATGGATCTACTATATATATATATATATATATATATATATATATATATATATATATATATATATATATATATATCTATCTATCTATCTATCTGCCTTTTTGTCCTAATAGACCGACATTCTAATATCTGAGTCACTGGTTAAGAAGAGGAAACCGAGATTGAACAACTCGTCCTGTATTCAACTAGCTATCATGTGATTTCAAAGTGGGTACTGAAGTGGATCGTTAGACATTTTACTTTGGGTGTGGCAGTTTTTTTACACTTCATTGTTTTTGTTTGCGTTTGTTTCTTTTTTCTCGCTCGTAATTCTATGATTCCTTTATTATCTTGTATTTGCTGTTCGTTTTATGTTTTTTTTTTTTTTCATTTTGGAGAGATAGGGGCTGGTTGAATTTGCAACTTGCAACTTGTAGACGTACCTTGGATTACGTGTGCATATAGCTTGAGACAGGATGTAGACTCCAACCAGCTAAGATGAACAAAGGGGCTGAACGAACAGCGGCAGTCACGTCTGACCGCTATAAGGACTATAGTGAAGGACTGAGAGCAAACCAGCGTGTTCGCGGGTCACCTCAATTCAAGCACAGGGAGCGGCATTTGTCTGGAAGGTACAAAGCAGCCAGCACAAGGTTGGGGAGAATAGACCTTAAAGCTTAGACTACCTAAAGGCCCCCAACCAGCAGCCCATGTAACAACCGTGACCTGCCCTTTTACCCTACGGTAGGTCTCTAGTGTTTAACGGCTTTTTACCCCCCACCCCCCACCCCCAACCCCCCGCAAGAACTACGAAAGGGGCCGGAAATTTTGATCCCCCCCAAGACTGGCATGGTCTATACTATGGTGAGGGTGGTTAGGATGGCTGCCTCCTACTAAAAGGCAAATTTTAAATACTATCGAGGCGAGGATGGATGAAAAAACGTAAAAATATATATTATTGTAACATACATACATCAGATGTACGTTAAAGATCCCAGTTTAAGAACATCTTACAGAAATGTAAGCACAATATTTTTTTTTTTTTTTTTTTTTTGTTTTTTTTTTTTTTTTTACTTCTTGTAAAAGACCGCCCAAGACAGTGTACTGGGGCCGTGCCTACCACTCCCTTAGCAATTTATGGTTGGTGCTCCCGCATTGTGAAAACATTAGACTTTCGGGAATCTGTTCGGTTCCCCTTATCAATTGATAAGGGGAACCGAACAGATTCCCGAAAGCTATCTTTAAAGTTTTAAATTTAAATAGATGTACATGTACATAACTGTGGATTTGTTTCTCCAATTGAAGACTCGTGCTACTATGAGGATTTTTTTAATAATAATAATAATAATAATAATAATAATATAATAATAATAATAATAATAATAATAATAATTTTGGTATAAGACCCTATGTAAGGCAATCCTGTTAAAGAGAATGGCAGAATTAAGCAAATTGATTTTATGTATTGTTTTTCCTATTATTCGCATATGGTTATTAAAAGTAATACAATTCAATGGGTTAAGATACCTTGTCACAAGGGCAAATAGCATACGAGTATGCATAATATGTACATACATGCACTCATACACACACACACGCACACACACACACACACACACACAAACACAAACATATATATATTATATATATATATATATATATATATATATATATATATATATATCCGATGCTTTGATAAGGAGCAAAGTCCAAAAAAACCGTGTTACAGAGGCCCTGAATCTCATAGTAGTAAATTAGCATGTAGGGTTACTGTCAGTCCATATAACCTTGGTTAAGTCTGACAGTTTTCCCTACTATGAGTAAATATAATGTAACCTTACATACAATTGAAAATATAAAATTCCATATATTTTATATTGATAATACCAGAGAAAATATCAGATCTTAACATCCACAATACCAGGATAACCCTATGAATATAAAGCTAATTACTTTACAGTCTCATTGATTATGAAAAATGAATTATCAGAAATAGAGAACATTCTTTACAAAATAAATTAGGTTAACTTTGCCATTCTTTTCAATAATAATAATGGAGAAACAAATCCAGAGTTATGTAAATGTACATGTATTTAAATTTAAAACTTTAAAGGTAGCTTTCGGGAATCTGTTCAGGCTGAACAAAGACAAAGTAGCTCTACACTGTATCAGGGGAAAGTTTGAATAATTTCTTTCGAAGGATAGAATTATCTTGGTGGTTCAGATTCCTTTTACACTACCCAAAACAAGAGTAAGCACAAAAAGTGTTTATATTCATCGGTAAGAAAATAAAAATTAGGAAAAGGGAAAGACAGAAATGTGGTCAATCAAATTCCATCTGCAGGAAATGACCAGTCAGTCTCTGTTGCCTCGTTCTCCTCGATTTTCCTTCTCACTTCCTTTCCTTATCTACCCTACACAACTTCTCGATATCATCCTCGCCTATTCCTTCCTTTCTCTACCTCCTTGTATTAATCATCTTTATTACTCTCATACTCCCCTCAACCTTAAGTCTCTTACCAACAGCGCATCCTCATTTCTCTCTGCCTCTTTTCACAATGAGGAGGTTCATGTAACACTCATCCCAACTAACCAACTGTCCCACCTACCTCACCAGCTGTGCAAAACAATGAATCGGAAGTTCACAAAGACAATGAATCCCTATCCATCCCTGTCTTTGTCTTTTCTGGGTACCAGGCCATGGGACACGAGAAAAACGTGAATCATGGAAATTGTTTTGAAATTATTATCAATTATTTATTTTTTCTTAAAAAGCAAACTTATAATAAGTCTAACATCGAAAGCTGGTACAGGCAGGAACCACGCCCTGACATCCATAAAGAGTTCCGATTACCTTTATAAAGGGCACTTCCACAGGAAGTATAAGGAAGATGAAGAAGTAAGATGATCACTGAAGAAAATGTCTGCCCTACCAATCCTCATGAGATGATCCATCTTATTATTAACTGTAAAACTAAGAAAATATGCAGCAGGACCCCTCGAAGAAAAGCAAACGTGGTGTACGGATACTCATGCTCCATTCATGGACGCCTTGGAACCTACGCCAGTATGACCACGATGTGCCTATCTAAAACAATTTTCTGTCATGCCCAGGAAGGAGCAATATTCAACTGTGCCAAGACTGCTCATAATCAAAAGATCTCCCGATGAGACATTGTACAAAATTTTGAAATCATTGATCAAGCCCCAGATCACTGCTACCTGTGCCTCCTGGAAGCCTTGCATATTGATAAGGAAAAACCCTTACTTAATAACATACAGGAGAGCTTCCTCTTTCCACAGCAACCTGGCGATCTACACCAAGTACTGTACAGAAGACGTGGACCAATCATAATTTAGCAGCAGAGGGGCAGAATACAAATGATTCATTCCAGCACTGCTCCGGGCCCTGCCCCGATGAGCAACCTCTGCATACGACTCTGACTAGAAGGCTTTGCCCGAGAAGAAATTTCCCCAGACAGCCAATCAGAGATCTACCCTGGATCTACCCAGCCCACCATACATAAAAGCGACCCATCCACTACACCAAAAATTTGCATTACCGCAGTCCCAAACATCCCTAGGAAACCATATCATTCTTCTACAAAAAACACTCCTTACAGAACATATATTCTTTTCCTTCAAAGGGTACACACAGAGCATATATTCTTTTCCTTCAAAGGGTACACTGTATACCAGACACCACACACAGACAACACAAGAGAGCTCTGAACACTAAGCAAAATACATTCCTTCTTCCCAGATTCCCAACAGAGTCTGTGGACGAGAAGTAGAATCATTAAGTGTACAATTTGTTCTAGAAGGCACAACCCTTAAAATCCACAATATTTATAGTTCACTGAACTGCACCCTAGAGACAGATGCACTTTTTGATGCAGCCTCAGGATCTTAATATTGTTTCCAGAAATTTGTAAGTAGGTGTAATTTGGGAGCTACACCCCATTCTTATTAGTGATCACTTTGCCTTGCAGACAATGCTAAAGTTAAAAAAGTTCCATTCCCTACCTCTTCCCCCTCCTAATTGGAACCCTGAGATTTTTAACCAGAACTCCTTTGAAAACTACATTCAACCTAGTCCAAAGAATACATAAATCTTCTGCTGGAGGATGTTTGCAGACTTCTACATGATTTCAGTAATAGCGTAAACAAACGCCGCTAGATAGTCCATGCCAAAAAAGAAATACACAACCATGAACACAAACTACAAATGAATAAATGAAATGAAGAGAAGTCAGTTGAGTGAGAAAACTCTTCAGAAAATACAGAACTGACTGGCTGCACACCACACTGAATGAAGTCTCACCTCACTCTGCTCAAGTATCTGAGGAAGTAGGACCAGAAGCCTAGTATAAATGGTACGGCCAAGTACACCATCTCACTCCCATTACCAAGATGTGGAACTGGTTCAATAAAGTCTCTGGTAAAAAGAATCTCATAAATATCCCTCACTCTGAAGCTGACAAAATACACATCACTTTGCTGACAGGACCAACACTGTCAACCTCTCCCTGGAAACCCAAGATGCTTAAGAGCTTTGGAACTTCTCAGAAACGGGAGAATTGCTGATGCCTACAATACCCACGATCAAACAGACACTCCCTTCACCAAAGAGGACTTAAAGCTTGCATTGAAGAAAGCAAAGGATACTGCATCTGGATCTGACCTTATAACACAGCATGCTCAGGAATATAGGCGAAGCTGCAAAATCAGTATACTTCATGCTAGTCAACAAAAAGTTATGTTGAAAGTCAGGCCAAGGAAATGGAACCCACAGGACATAAACCTAGTTCCCAAACCGAAACAACCTGGAGCCTACAGACCTATTGCCCTAAGTAGCTGCACTGAAAAAATAGCAGAAAGGATGGTCCTAAACAGACTACTATGGAAAGTAAGCCTTCTGCATCCTGTATCTATGCATACAGGTAGGAAATAGGTACTCAATACATAACAGATGGCCAATCTACAGTTAATGAAAGGAAGGCCATTATTGTTTTATTGATCTTGAAAAGGCATAAGAGTTGGCAGATTCCACTGTCAATCTCTCCTCTCTTGTCCAAAAAAGGCATAAAATGCAATCTTTTGGCATGTGCACAACAGTACACACAAGAATCGATCAGCTAGAGTCTACTCAGAAGAGTAGAAATCTTCTATGAAAATAACATCTGTCTGGTGTGTTCCCGGCAACCTGGAGATATTAAAAAAAAAAAAAAAAAAAAAAAAAAACAGAGATCACTACACTTGATTGAAGATAAGTGCAAAGAATACAATGAGAATCATTGCAGGTACCCAATGTGGACAAAGCTCTGTCTATTCAGAGCAGAGACTAATCTCCTCTTTCTCCAGCTCAGAGTTGATCAAAGAAATGCTCTAACCATCTTTAAACGTTGAAATCGGCAGAGACTGCCCATTAAAAAACCGTAATAGTAAGAATCCTTAAGTTTGCATGATGACCTAAATCCTCCCCAAAACCATATAAGGAGCTTCCTTGATACCGTGAGAAGGATCAACATGCAAAAAAACAGCTGCTGCAACGAAGAGAGAAACACCCAGCAATACTACAATGAATCTCCCCCTTGGGTCCCTATTCCCTTCAATTTTAACTTCATCTGGTCAACTCAGATAAGCGGCACAAGAAGCCATAAAAAATACATTGCACCTAATGTCCACTACACTGACGGCTCAGTTGACCATACTGTACCAGCTGCAGCTGCAGCAGTAGTCTCCGTATTCCTTAAAAGCAGTTGGAGACTATCCAACAATGCCTTCACCCTATAAACTGAGCTACTCGCTATCCAAAAAAAACACTGGAAGAATCCCTAAACTAAGAAGGAAATGCAATAATCCACACAGATTCAATCACTTACTGAAAATGGACACATACTAGCTAAAATGCTGTTGCATTCACCCATCAAATCAATGGAAGGCAAGTTACATTAAACTGGATCCCCAGTCACATAGGAATCAAAGGAAATAAGAAAGCTGATCAACTTGCAAAAAGCACTCTGTAATGTGATACAATCAGTATTACCATCAATCAATTCCTTATGTAAAAAAACAAAAAAGCACATTTCTAGCGACTGCCAAAATGAAACACAGTGAAATTCGTCAAGCATTTCTCCAAGGATCCAAGTCTGCAAAATGATATTAGGAAAACACCAAATTACAAAGTCCTTCTCTTTACAATAATACTTCCAGAACACTCCCTGTCATTATCAGTCACCTACAGCTAGGATGTCTGTGTATCTGGCAATTGATCAATGCAGAAAACAGTGCTTACAAGTGTTGCAAACAGGTAGTAGATCAACCATTATAGCATTAACTATTATACTGTCCAGAGACTTTTCCTCTTAGGCAGAATTTCACAGAGGTCCCTTTAACCAGCACCATATTAGTAACACATAATTGAAAACACTGAAACATTGGCTTTCTTCTGCTCAAATCCCCCACCCAGGTAAACAAAATTGGCCCTCTGCTAAACACCACCTCGGTCACTCCTCCCTGATATTCGTACTGTATTCCTTATCATCAAATCAAATCACTTAGGGACTTCTTTATGAGCAAGTCCTTGATGGCATACAGCCATTTAAATTGTAAGCAAAGTATTTCATCTATTTACTACTCATTATCAGTATTCACCACTAAAAAACCTCTCTATTGAGTCAACTAATTAGGACCATACTCCTCACCATCAAAAACACTCCTTTCCGCGCTGTACCTTCTGCTGTACCTTCATTCACCCTAATCTACAAAGGTAACTTTGATTCCTAGTTTTTCTCTCTAGCTAGAATTCTATCCCTAACTCCCCAGGCTCTTCCACTTACTGGGACTTGATGCTTTTCATTTCAGGGCCAATGGTTAAACTGCGCCGAATGGTATCCACATTGAAGAAGACATATCTATCAATCACCATTTATGGGCTGCTATAAAGCAAGAGCCCGTGCCAGCACAAGGCTGGCTAAATCTAACTATTACTACTACTACAATGCCCACTCAGAACTTCCCTTGCAATGTCCAGATGATGGCCAAGAAGATGGCCGAAGCATGTCGACTTTAAGGAAATACCAGACTCTAAAAAATACAGTTATAATAAGAATACAGCAATAAAAAATATTTTCCAGCGGAGATCACCTTCTACAATCCCGTTGTGGCAGGCTTGACTGGTACACCTCGGTTTGAGCAAAGTGCACCCTTCCACCCCTTACTTCGCTGCGAGTTCCTGTTTGTGGCCCCTCCCACCACCTGTTTTTTTCTAACATTAACGTTTGTTCATAGCGCTCTAGAAAGAGAGAGAGCCAGTTAGTTTAATGATTGTTTATAGCGAGTAAAGCGGTTGGTATAGCCAAAGGTATTTGTGTACACTTTCTAATTCACATAGGTTAAGATGGAAACGAAATTCATCAACAGAAGAGCAGCAGGGAATTTTTTGGATGCCCAGTCTTATAATTATTGGATTTATCTATAATATAGGAAATGCATCTATTATTTATTTATCAGTAAATATTAATTTATCTTTGCTTGGTGTATTTGTGAATGATAGAAAAAGTTTGTTATTTTTATTTTGAATATTGTGTGATAGTTTAGTTAACTATGAGTGTTAGTGTTTTTTTTATTTATTTGCAGAACCTTGATTTCTCCTATCATATCTTTTGGTTGAGTGAAGCTTCTTTTCCCACTTCTGTTATGAATGCCAATTGCATGTTGGCGACCCTATTCAAATAAAAAAATAATAGAATAAACTGCTCTTAGAGGATAGTAATTGATTGTTGAGGACTAGGCCTGGTAAAGAATTTGACTTGCTTCTGATGATGATGATAACGACGCCGACCGAGTAAGGTGCTAGGATTTGACTGCTTCGTCAGATTGACAGGAGATACCGTTTGCCCACGGAGGAGTGGTGGCTAAAGTGCCCGTCTAGACTTTTCAGTGTAGTGTGTGGGGCGATTGTGTTCTATTATTTTCATGTTTTTTTATATTTTAGGTTGTGGGTATTGTTCAGGCTGTTTGCTTTAGTTTGAAGTCGGTATTGTGGTGCTTAAATGTTTGTTTTAGTTTTAGTGAATATAGTTTTAAGGATTATGTTTTGTTTAATTGTCGTTTCTGTATGAGGGTCGAGTTACCGATAACGTAAGTAGAAAGTCTGTGTTATAGTGATTTTTGAAAGTAAAAAAATTCAAGCTTGTGGGTCTTTATATATATATATATAAATATATATAAATATATATATATATATATATATATATTATATATTATATATATATATATATATTTATATATATATATATATATATATATTTTTTTTTTTTTCCTTCCCGCTACACCTGCACTATCTGTTTGGTTACGGGTTTCTTTGATTCAGTGTAAAAATCGATGTTGGGAATATAAATGTAACGTCAACGAATATGAAGTAGCTACTGTCGCATATATAGTATAAGCAGGTTAGGGATAATTACATCTGCTTTATGTCTATTACAATTAGAATCATAATTACCTCACCTGTTATGGAATTACAATTACAACTTCACTTACAAGATGGGAACCAATATCAAATACAATCATTAGTATAATTTCACAATTTCAATATTTCACAATTGTAATGCACCTACAAATACATATATAACATTTATTGCTCAATTACATTTCGCACACCTATTTCCTTGAAAAAATAACAAGCAAAAGGCAGATAGTTGCAGAGAAGACTTTATACTTGAGTTCGGTGTCCTTTTACAATTAATTTAAAAACGTGTGATTAAAACATTTCAAACAAATTACAATTACTTCAAGCAAGAATAAAAGGTAAGTGTTTACTTGTAATTGGTAAAACTCTCTAAGATATATTGAAACCTAGGCTAGAGAATTCGTGAACATTTTCACCGAGTTCATTTTATGGAGCAGTTTTCACCGAGTCATTCAGTTCTCAATATAAAGTTATTAACAGGAAGATTAATTACCGATGTATATTAAAATTAACAGTAGCATCTTTATTTCATACCATAATGATTATGTTCCCTGTTGGCTAATCCTACAATCAAGGAACGATGAAGCAAGGTATTGTCTTATTCAACTCGAAACAAAGTCTGAATCCCAACGGAGGTGAGGTCGTCAGCAGGATTTTTTAATGGGTCATACTTCATAACCACTCATAATTATGAATCGAAGGGACAGAAATCTGGTGCTGCAAGGACGAATTATCACTTAAAGCGACAACGGCCTCTAGATATAAGCTATTGCAAGTGATGTTGGTGTCGCCCCACCACAGTACAGATGTGAATAAGAAGGTGGGAAGAGAGTGGCAACTTGAACGACTTGCATAAGTTGTTAATGCTAAATGATTGGTGAATATGAAGGAATTATGTCCTATGTAACATTGTTCATGTTTATTTTGTTTTGCTTACTTAATGTGAAAGTTTCTTTCTAAAATCTATTTCGTCTCTCTATTATAATTTTGATTAGACTACAAATATCCAGTCATTCCAACACCACAGTCATATTTCAGGTGCACCTCCATGATTCCACACCGGTGGGTGGTTGGCCCTTACCGACCTCAACCATGAACAAAGTTAGATTGTTGATCAAGTTGTCTCGGCATAATTAAGACTATAAGAGGATTCTATTTGTACCCACCCCCTCACAGTGATTGTGTGTCTTATGATAGATATAGTCTCTATGTTAAATGTCATTTCAGTAATGGGGCATGAATGATTTACAGTTTTAATAATCACCAACCAAATTGAGAATATTACAGAATATGTAACTACATTTTATTTTGATGTTCTTTTGAAACTAAAAATATACGGCCATGTTTTTACTAAATTATGATCAATCCATAGAGTACAAAATTCCAAGAATCTAGAATTGATTGCAATATTATATAAAATATCAATTAAACATTTAGATATTATGCTTTCTTAGCTAGGCCAGCGGGTCCACGGAGGATGAAGCCATAATCAGGGTAACTCGAGAGCAACTCTTAACCAACGCTGAGGTCATTCGTGAAGACCTTGGAGTAGAGGTGTCATCGATGACAGTAGGACGTAGAATCCATGTTGCCAGGATTCAACATATATATAACTCCAGCGATAAGGAGATCTTGACGGAGCGACATAAGGCGGGAAGGCTGATTTTGCCCAACGTCATGCTGATAAGGGTTTGGACTTTTGGGGCCGAGTCATCTTTACTGACGGGAGGTGCTTCTCATCCACATCGCATGGGAAACTACATTGTTATTAAACAAACAAAACTCTTTATGATAAGCAAAATCATTACTTGCATCAATTATCAATTACATCCGTCTATATATTACTTATTAATCTTCAGATTTTGTTCCACGGAAATGGATTGTCCAAATATATAGAGGTAAGGGAAGTGGCATCATTTGCTTTCTTTCATCAAATGATTAAATAATTAGACAATATAATTATTTCAGTGTTGTTGATCACTGAGAATTTAATTCTCCAAATAAATATAAGTAATATATATTATATATAATATATATATATATATATATATATATGTATGTATGTAATTGTATGTATGTATGTATGTATTATACAAATAGATATAATTTATATTAATAACTCCATTTTTTTTCTCTTTCAGATACGAATCCCGTAACATCGTTGAGGTAGTTCGATCCACCATGTAACCTGTAATAACGTATGGTGGGTGTGTCTGCATGGTACGGGTGATGTGTTCCGTAACTAGGGACGATTTACAGCAGCTAACTATTTTGTGAGCTGCTGCAAACATTCCTCTTGCCTTCGTTACGAGGAAGGAATTTTCCCTTCCCACCAGCAGCCATCTTGTTCGTGCACGACCGGTGTCCCATTCACACTGCTCGCGTTGTTCAAGAGTGGTTTGTCGGATAGGATAACCTGCTTCTTCTTGAATGGCCGAGCAAAGGAGCAGATATGAAGTGGTTGAAGCACGTGTGGGCCCAGATGGTGAACACATGGAAAATGGAACATGAGAGAACAACGCAAAATAGTTAGCTGCTGTAAATCGTCCCTAGTTACGGAACACATCACCCGTACCATGCAGACACACCCACCACGTATTATTACAGGTTACATGGTGGATGAACTACCTCAACGATGTTACGGGATTCGTATCTGAAAGAGAAAAAAATGGAGTATAATATAAATTATATCTATTTGTATAATACATACATACATACATACCATACATACATACATACATACATACATACATATATATATATATATATATATATATATATATATATATATATATATATATATATACTTATATTTATTTGGAGAATTAAATTCTCAGTGATCAACAACTGAAATAATTATATTGTCTAATTATTTAATCATTTGATGAAAGAAAGCAAATGATGCCACTTCCCTTACCTCTATATATTTGGACTCATGGCTCACATCAACTCTCAGTAGGAAATTCTTAACCTTGTTCATTCGATGCCCGACAAACCAATTGCATAATGCCTACATACAATAATGAGAGTATTGCTGTAAACTTTCCTGTTTACACGGGGCCCACATGTTTTCTATGTCTATTCTTAATCACCGTTTCTTGTTAACAACATTGAATTATAGAACTGAATAACTAGCCGAGCACTATTTTCATACAGTGAGGTTGATAACAGCATTGACAAATTGCCTAACTTATACTTCGTTCACTGTGGTTTTATTCCGGTACAGATATGATAAGTCGCTGATTTTCATTTTGTGGTAATCATATTAGCTTCTTGGAGTCTAATTAAATAGTTTTCATTATTTGAAATGTAATGCTTTATGTCCTACGGATATTTTCAATGTATCTTTGGGTAAAACCTAAGTTATATTAACAAGAGACAAAATGTGGCATATTTCCTGGCCGTTGTTGTTATATCTGAGTATGTGATCATATGCTTTGTAAGATATTTTAAAAGGAAACTGTCAATTCTTTAGATAATACTCTCTCTATGTCAGCCACAATATGGACAGCCCAAATGCCTTCACCTATCACCTGAGGCCAAGGAAATATATAGTCTATAATATATCAGGAAATACATAATTTTAGAAAAACAAGAGTTAACCTGTAAAAGGTCAACCAAGTCATATGACGTGTTGCAGAGGTCGTCCCACACAGGTTATCCTCGTCATACGACGTTCCTAAGTTTTTCAATCTAAGCCCCTTCATAGCCCATGGTATCAATATTGTTTCCGTACTACATAGTGCCGTATTAGTCATCATAAGGAGAGGTCTTGCTGGCCGCTTGCTCTGCTCGTCGTCCATTTGTATGAACTTCCAGGTGAGGGGGGGGGGGGGGGGGGGGGGGGGGGGGGGGGGGGGGGGGGGGGGGGGGGGGCGGGGGGTGATGGGTGGCGTTGGAGGTTGTCAGAAACGTCAAACCAGCTAATCCTGGGTAGCAAAGGATTGGTGGTGTTAACTTTCTGCCTCACACCTTCGATTTTGATGAAATTATATCAGGAGTAAGGTGGTTTTGATTTTTTTTCTTAATGATTCTATTATGGAACTGGCTGTAGATGAATCAAATCGGTACTTTGATTGTATGAAAGGGAGTAATATATCAAGCGAACACTCAAGGGAACAACATTGGTATGACATTACAGTATCAGAGATGAGAAATTTCTTTGCCTTGGTTATGCTTATGGGTATTGTCAGGAAGGGCAATTATCATGATTATTGGGTCAATGATCCTCTCCTGAATACACAATTTTTTTCAAAAGTAATGTCTTGGAATCGTTTCATAAACATTTTACGTGCATTACATTCCTATGATCTAGAAGGATATATAACCAAAGCAGTAGGCAAGATAACCCAAATTCGTGCAGTTTGATCATTTAAGAAATAGATGTAAAGAAGTGTGTTGCTCCTTTTGTAATGTAGTCATAGACGAGAGCCTCGTTTTATGGAGAGATATATCATTTAAATAGTATATTTCTGCCAAACGCCACAGGTTTGAATTGAAACAAAATTGGTTTTGTTCAAGATCTTATAAAGGAAATATAGTTTGTTAAGTTGTAGTACTGAATAAAAAGTAAAATAAATCTGTTTCTACTTTAAATTTTGTAAAATAAATTTTTAATACAATAAATTGTTCGTATAGTAGAAAAAATGGAGGACTTATAGTGAGTAAGGATGTCAAAAAAATTATATATATATATATATATATATATATATATATATATATATATATATATATATAAGTCATATCACATTACCGTGATTCATATACATATATCGAATTACAAAAATTAATCTCCTTTAATATCTAATTCGCTCTACTCGGAATTAATATATTTTCACATATGTTTAACCGAAGGGGAATTTATTCAGTGATAATAGAATTGCTGGCCGATGGGCATGAACCATCGCCCGTCGGCCGGCAATTCTATTATCGTTGAATAAATTCACCTTTGGTTAAACATATATGAAAATATATTAATTATGAGGTAGAGCGAATTAGATATTAAAGGACATTTGTAGCTTGATATGTATATGAATCACGGTAATGTGATATGACTTATATAATGACTACGTGCGGGCAAAAGCACTACAACGCTACTGGGGATAAGGAGGGTTTGATGCAGTCTCCAAAAACTAAAAAATACCTGAGCGCGGCAGGTATTTGAGTTAGGAGGCGCATAAAACTTATATCCTCTTGTGGTGGCGGGTGGGCTAAGTCTTCACTGCCAGTCCTGGAATTGAAGATGTCAATGGTTCGTGCCCGTTGGCCGGCAATTCTATTATCGCTGAATAAATTCCCCTTCGGTTTAAAACATATATGAAAAATATATTAATTCCGAGGTAGAGTGAATTAGATATTAAAGGACATTTGTAGCTCGATATATATATATATATATATATATATATATATATATATATATATATATATATATATATATATATATATATATAAAGGTTTTTTGCCACGAAGAAAAAAATGAAAAAACGAGATAGCCGAGTACTTTCGATCCTGTTCGAACCCTTTACTTAAGGCAAACTGATTTCACAGAGGGCACGTAGTCAAAATAAGGCTTAATATCCAAACTGACACTACAAGATTAGCAGCAAGGATTATGTCTCAGCAGCCAGCCCTAATGCAAAACTTACGATTTTGGACCATAAAACGCGAAAGAGTGCCTTGTAAATGCTATTTTATTGCCTTTTAAATGTCATTTTGCTTTCTTTTGAGATGATTTGGCATCGATAAAGCCAAGAAAATAATTTACATGTTTTCGTAACCTGAGGGAGTAAACCTTGTTTACTAGTATGTAACCTCTTACGTGTTGAATCCTATAACCGGTGTTCTGAAGAAACAATTGGTAATTTATCGCCAATAAATGTGTGGTATAAGCGCGATTTCTCTAGAAGAATTCTTCATATTTTAAGAAATAGAATTTATCTAATGCTGTATGAGTAAAGTTATGGATGGATTATGTATTTGTATATGTTATTTTAAACATGGGTTTAAAATATCTGTTAAAGGTCTTTATATACAATACTATTTACATTAACCATTCATACGAAGAATGGTTGAATAAATCTGTATCTTTGGGAAGGAATGAATAAAATCTGACTAAATTTGATATAAAAGAAATATCTACACAGGTAAGATGCAAACCCTTTCCCTCGACTCCCAAGGTTTTAAGCAAATATTCAAGAAGGATTATCTCTGCAGAAAGCATTTTAAAGAGCTTTGCATACCCGTAGACCTGACAACTCTGTGGTCAAAATCTGATCTCAAAATCATAAAAAATCTATAAAATAGTCTAAGCCAGGCATTCTTCATAGTACAAGGGAAGAGCCTACGAGCGTAAAACGTCTCCTCTCACACTCGTGACTTACAGTGGCTATCAGCTGATTTTCTCATATCAAGGCCAAGGCATTGAACTTTTGTTTTCTAGGCCAAACAGAGGAGGCAAGAGAGAAAATAAAGGAGCAGGGAGGGATTCACCCACTAAACCCAGTAATAAGAAAAAAAAAAACTCACCCTCTCTCTTGACACTACCCCCTGGACCACAAAGGCTGCAAGTATGCATGAGAGAGCGTTGTCTCTAAGGCCCAAAAAAATGCAATCTAAACACCCGTGAACTCAGCCGCAGTTACGAGACCTTTACATGCATACGTATGTAGTCCCCCCCCCAAAAATAAAATACGTCGCCAATAAATACATGCTAAGATTGATACATCTTATAAAAAACTTAACACGTTCTGCTTCTATGGGAAAAAAATTATGGCGATATGAAGTGTCCCTTTAAACACAAAACGATTCGCACATAAAGAGAGAAAGGGAAAAAACACACAAGGGCATAATAAAAATTAATGTAGCACTACTCTGCAAGTTTGCGCGCTGGTAAAAACATGCAAATACACACATATATACAGAAGTTTGCATGTGTAATCACGATCCAATGCCCAGAGCATATCAACTGAGTGACAGATCCTCGAAGGCATCTAACAGCGGCATAAATGCTGACCCTAATTAAACTTTTCTTCTCAGTACCAGAACCATGGCTAGCTAATTCCTATCATCTGTCACCTAATATTTGAAATCCTAATTCATTTACACAACCGATCTCTCCAGAAACGCAATCCAAAATAACCTTTTATTCGCTGACACCAAAATCTGTTACCGAGGTTTAACCTCAGTGCAGTCTTAAAAGAAAATGAAAAATATCTGTTGACCCCTCCTCAAAGAAGTATGTCGGTAGCTATGACCTCAGAGCACTAAGACACTCTCTCGTTCTCTCTCTCTCTCTCTCTCAACCAATCCAACCGACCTCACACAATTACCTAAGGTACTAAATTAGACTCATGAACTACAAAAACACATTTATTTAAGAATAAAAGGATTAACTAAATAAATCAAATTGTCAAATAAACAAAATGTTTAATTGAATAAGTCAAAATTTAAAATCCAAATAATTCACTACTATTATCCAAATAACCATGGGGATCGAACCAAACCCGTTCACCTCTTTCTCTATAGTAACTAGCATTAGTTTAGTCATAAAATAGGCAAATAGAAAAGTCATAGTCTCTCCACACCATATTCAGTTAAGTTCCCATTAAATTCACCATATAAGTTCCCACCGCCAGAACCATCCAGAGAGAGGAAAAAGAAATTCCACATAAATGTATGGCAAACAAACCAAAATGACATAAATCGAAAAGTAATAACAAATATGAAAAAGGACATCTCTGAAATTAAAGTATGCTTACCCATTTCATCACTAATCACACACAACAAAATACATGGTCGTTCTAATTTCTAAAACAATGCTACTTCTAAGAGCCCAGTTATCTTACTCTCCCATTATGTAGGGAAACAGTCCACATGTACTTAAGCACGAACTTTACCATAAGACACTCCCTTTAATTTCACGTCATTGATTCGTCACAAGTTCATTGCACTGGAATAGATGTGTGACGTCATAGCAACTCATTATCACGCCCATAAAATCTACTCAAAACCAGATCCTTGAACGGACATAAGATGTGACCTGTTTTGCTTAGGCAGCAACTTCCACCTAGCGCCACCCAAGTGATTGCATCAACATTTTTGTAGCTAATGAATCTGTCCTTTTAAGAACTCTGTTTCCACGGAGGTCAAAATGATGACATCTGTGTTTCAAAGAATGTCATTGTTCATCACATCTGCTTATCAACCATCGGTAACAA
>NC_061092.1:54232726-54235226 GCF_015104395.2 Macrobrachium nipponense
ATAAGGAAATCCATTTCATGGATGACAAAAGATGAACGACTAATGTATTATAATACATTTTCGCTTACATAATTTGTTTACATGTCTATAATGGTACTCTAGCAAAATATTACATTATATATATATATATATATATATATATATATATATATATATATATATATATATATATATATAATATATATATATAATATTAATACATAGAGAATCTTTTCAATGCAAATTCAGTATTTATAGAAAACCCACAAATAATTTAACATATATACATTTTTTATTCTAGCCACCTCATTTGATTGATTTATGTTATTAAAAAGCTCACTAAAAGTTTTATTTATATTGTTGCTTCAAGTTAATGAAAAAGGAATGCCTAAAAAAATGTACTTAGCTTACCTTATTTTCGTGGATTTGAAACCATAAAATCCAATATTTTAAATTCGTTTAATGTTAATGTAGTGTTCTCTTGTAACAATACCATTAAAGATGTGCTAATTAAGAATAGTCCTGTAACAAATAACAACATCATTTACAAAATTCCTTGTAAGGATTGCCCATCGTTTTACGTTGGTCAGTCAAGTAAAAATTTATGTGTACGTATTAAGCAGCATATGTATTCAGTTAGAACAGCCCAGACTTCAAATGAACTGTTTATCCATCTGAGTGAAAAATCTCATTGTATTAATTGGGGTGATACCCTCGGTAATTGCTAGATCTAATGATTATGTTTCAAGAAATTTACTGGAATCGGCAATTATACAAATCACTAATAAAAACAACCTAAATCTTAGTCTGGGAATGTACCATTTGGACCCATATATTTGTAAGATGTTTATGAAGGAAGGACCTTAAAATAAATGAACAACTAATAAATTAGTCCCACATGTATATAGGTTTATTATTCTTTCTCTCTGTCTCTCTCTGTCTCGTCTCTGTCTCTATCTGTCTGTCTGTCTTGTCTGTCTGTCTGTCTCTCTCTCTCTCTGTCTCTCTCTCTCTCTCTCTCTCTCTCTCTCTCTCGTCTCTCTCTCTCTCTCTGTTGGCAAAATGTAAAGCAAAATGGGAATGTTGTTATGGCACTTCAAAACAAGAAAAGCTGAACACATGATTATGCTTTATAAAACATATGTTCGTAGTCCACTTGAATATTGCAATATGATATGGTACCCACACTATCAAAAGGATATTGCACAAATAGAGAGTGTACAAAGGTCCTTTACAGCTAGAATAGAAGAAGTTAAGGACCTAGACTACTGGGAAAGACTACAATTCTTAAAATTATATAGTCTAGAAAGGAGAAGAGAACGCTACATGATAATTCAGGCATGGAAACAGATAGAAGGAATAGCAGAAAATACATGGAACTAAAAATATCAGAAAGAGCAAGCAGAGGTAGATTAATAGTGCCCAAAACTATACCAGCAAAAATAAGGAAAGCACACAGGACATTAATCCACTACGCACCAGCATCGATAATGCAGCGTCTATTCAATGCGTTGCCAGCTCATCTGAGGAATATATCAGGAGTGAGCGTAGATGTGTTTAAGAATAAGCTCGACCAAATATCTAAACTGCATCCCAGACCATCCAAGATTGGAAGATGCAAAATATACCGGAAGATGTCTAGCAACTCTCTGGTAGACATTAGAGGTGCCTCACACTGAGGGACCTGGGGTAACCCGAACAAGATGTAAGGTCTGTAAGGTAAGGTCTCTTTCTCTCTCTCTCTCTCTCGCGCTCTCTCTCTCTCTCCTCTCTCTCTGGTTCGATTTTTCTCTCTCCCTCTTTCTCTTGCTCGATATATATAAAATATATATTTTTTTTCGTCTTTTCATTAATAATAATTTTTTTTTGTTGGGGGGGGAATTTTGTGTATCAATTCATGATATTAAATTGTATATGCTCCCGTGTTTTTTCAAAATGTACTGTTTTCTGGAAGAATCTCTTGTTTACTGCGTGTATCCCTTCAAGGTGTGGCTACCGTCAGGCGGCTCCATCCTTGCTGTAGAGAGAAATCGCCCTTATTGCTTATCTTGTAGTGTCGCTTTGTATATTAAGCCTTCTTTTGACTATGTTGTTCTCTGTAAAATCAGTTTGCCTCAGTAAGGGGTCCGAACAGGACCGAAAGTACTTGGCTATCTCGCTTTTTCATTCTTTCCTTCGTGGCAAAAAAAACCTTTATTTATACATAGCATCACGTTTTGATGAATCTCAAATTAAATAGCTAAAAATCCTAAAAACTCTCGGTTCTTTGTTCGCCCACAAAGACAAACTTCCGGCTTTGATGCGATCTTTGGTGGTATATTGCTTTACTTGCCCGAAATGTAAGATCGGGAAATACGTGGGAGCCACCAAAAGATTGCTCAAAATCAGAATCGATTCTCATCTCGGAGTCAGTCACCGTATGGGATGTACTTTGGAAACAAAAAAAAGAATTCTCTAACGTACGAGGAGAACATTATAAAAAATGTAAAATATCATTTTCATATAAGGGGTTTCCGCATTG
>NC_061092.1:54240226-54255226 GCF_015104395.2 Macrobrachium nipponense
ATGTCTCACTATAATACAGGTGGCTCTATAGGTAATTAAAAATCATTTGCTTTCAAGTTTTAAACAAAGCGCTGAAAAGGAAATTGACAGTTGCAAAAATGTGCACCATGAATCAATTGTTAGGAGAGGGCGGAAAGAAAGAAGAGGAAGAAAGGGATCATGAAATGAGGTACAGCAGAAGGAAAAAAAGGGGTTGCAGCTGACGGCCGAAGGCACGCTGCAAGAACCTTTAGTTAATGCTTACAGTGCACCGCATGAGATGCATTATCGGCAATCCTCCACCACGAGAACAATTCTTTTAAAAGCTTCCTTAATTTTCTCTACAAAATTGTGGCCATGTTTTAAAAAGAAAGACTTCCTCTAAACTCATGAGTGAAATTGGCTTTCAGCTGATTCACCAATTTATGCCGATGATATCAAATTTCGGAAAATTCGCTTGGACCGTTTCACCGAATGGCTAATTATCCCTGCAGTCACTCAAAAAAGGAATACTTCTCATTGGTAAGTGTTTTGTTGATAAATGTCTTCGATGTCACATCATTATTCTACTGAAATTTCTTATTCTATGTGAGGATTCAAAGTAAGAAGGTCCCAGTGCACTTTCATAGTTATTCTTTTCCTGATGGTCATTTTGGCTTTTACTTATATTTGGTACGTCTCGTTTTTTGTTGTCTATTACTCCTGTATTACTTATGATCCTGTAACTTGTGTAATGGAAATTTAACTACAAAAAAGATGAATTTTAGAAAATTACTGCTTCTGAAAAACAAGTGGTCATCCTTTCTAACTTTTGGCATTTAGGTTTCATGATTGGTTGCATTGCTGCACAGGTCAGTTTTCATAATAATTTAAGGCTGTGTTTTCACCAAGCGAATCGAATCGACTCAATTCATGAAGAATCAACAAGATCCATGATTCGTCTTGATTCGCCACACTAATTTTAATATAACCGTTTACACCAAGAGAATCGGCATGATTTGAATTGCCTCGATTCACCTGGTGTAAACGGTTTCATTGAAATTAGCGTGGCAAATCAAGAAGAGTCATGAATCTTGTTAGCATTCTTCATGAACTGAATAGACTCGATTCGCTTGGTAAACAAACGCAGCCTTACGTCTATAAAAATGCAAACGAAATCATTCAAAATTGTTATATGCTACTTTTAATCAGGCGCTCCATTGCTTGGGATATGGTCAGTTGCAACCCTCAGGCGCTGATGCTTTCTGGGGCAGAAAGGCTCAGGTAGTATACCTCTTTATATTTTCGGTTACTCGGGGAGTAAGCCTAAAAACTACTTTGTTGTTATTATTATTATTGTTTTTCTTGCTGGGGGGTAGGAAGCCTGAAAAGGTATGAAAAAAGGTGTTTTGCATTGAGCTAAAGATACAAGAATTTTAGGATAGGATATTTATGATTTGTTTATCAGAATGAAAATGTAAAAGATAAAAAATGTGTCTGTTAAACAGTACTGAAAAATTATTCCTGATAAAATATAAAGCAGTTCATGATTTTTTTTTTTATCATACATTTGAGCTTGTTTTAATTTATTTTGATGTACTGAATTTAGAGGTTATATTTCTGATCAATTATTTTGTGTTTTCACTTATAACTGAGAATATGTGAACGTGTATAATTCGTGCCCGTTTTTTTTTATATTATTTTATCCTTATTGTTAGTATGAGTAGTAATAAGTATGAGTAATTAATTACGAAGACCACTTCTCGTTAGGTAAGGGATGTAATGTTGCAACTTATTCGTCAGGGGAAAATCTTACACTCGTCGATTATGCGACAAGCATAATGACAGTGACGCCGTTTTAGGTAGAAGTTATATTTTTCTTTTACTTGGATCGAAAAGGTCAACCCTTGAGATTTTTCAATTGGGACGATAATATGACATCGCATTAAAGATGATGTTAATGTTGCTGTTGCTTACGTAAGAAGAATAAAAAATAAATAAATAGAGGCAGAGAACTAAACCTCTAAGTCTAGCTTTTCTTCCAGCTTACGAGGGAAAATCATCTCTCTCTCTCTCTCTCTCTCTCTCTCTCTCTCTCTCTCTCTAGTGATCTTAAAACTTCAAACATAAATTTGTTTTTTTTTAATATATGATACATGTTCACCTTTCGCCCAACACCTACCCCCTCCCCCATCCCGCAAAACAAGGACATGCAATTGGCAAAATTTGTTCTCCGTTATTCCACAAACTGTTGCTGAGAAGGCAGGAGACAACGTTAGGAAAAGCGGGGCTTTCGAGAAAGCTAAGAAGGCAGGTTGACTGGTCAATAGAATTATAGGTCTTGATGTCTGGCGTTCCGGGAGGGGAAGCTGGGGAGGGAAGAATAGACAGGTGTGCAGGAAAGGGAGGAGGAGGAGGAGGAGGATGAGGAAGGAGGAGGAGGAGGAGGAGGAGGAGGAGGAGGAGGAGGAGGAGGAGGATGAGGAAGTGACATCAGAGACTGTCTTGACTGCGCCCAACAGGTTATTCTAAATTTAATACAGTTTTGGGACCTCCTTGGTTTTTTTCGAATAACCTATTCCTTTCTGAGCAAAGAACCGGTGTATACTGATTGGGCATGAAAATGCTCTCTCTCTCTCTCTCTCTCTCTCTCATCTCTCTCTCTCTCTTCTCTCTCTCTCTCTCTCTCTCTCTCTCTCATCAACCCAGACAAGCATTGAGTAACCCAGTTTTTAAAGTAAATTTTCCGGTCTCAAAAAGATGCAGAATAATGATCATCAGTTTCGGAAAGCTTCCACAAACAGCCCAGATAGGAGATATAATACTAATACTAAGAATATCAATTAGTAGAAACCAAAGGCGTCAGCAAGGGAACATCTGAAAGTCCTATTGCAGAGAAATAGCATCTTCCTCGTCATCATAACTGTTTAATATAATATATATCATAGAAAAGCTTAAAATTATATTTGTCCTAATATGATCTCGGGATGAAATACGAGTTTTCCAGATGGGTCAGGAAAAGGAATAATCCTTTACCAAATAAATTAAGAAAAGTGGTGGTTGGGGGTGACCGGCCGATCAAAGATTTATTCAGTAATTGAATCTTCTTCCGGCAAAAATTTCCAACAAATTGACAAAATTGTCCGTCTCCTCGGAGGTTATTATGAAACACACACGAGCGCGCGCGCACACACACACACGCACACACACAAACATACACCCAGCAGAAACTTGAAAACTGAGGAATCCGTAAAACATTTTCAAAGATGGAACTTAACTGAATTTAAGAAACTCAAGAGAAAGCTGCCATAAATTGAATGGCCTATCATCACCACCAGGTGACGTCGTTCTCTTGTTATCACCTGCCAACATCGGGAGCAATGACTCTTCAATGGCAGTTTTGGCTTCCCGTGACGAGCACTTGCGCTGCCCCGATTAGAGGCATCTCGCCTCAGGAAGTGGAACATTAAGCGGCGAACGACCTCTCAAATTACCGTCGTTAGGAGCGGCAGTTTTATACACGGAGTAGAAAATAAAAGAATAGACCTTAGGGTTCGATGACAGCTTTTGACTATTGTACATGTAATCAGTACAGTTAAATATTCTTTTACTTTTGCCAAAGAAATTTGCGATCAAGAACTAGGTAATTGTGTCCTTGTAAGTTTCGATGTTAAATCTTTATTTATTAATATTCCTTTAACAGAAACCATTGATATATGTATCAACCTTTTGTTTAATGACTCTAATAGCATCCTGAATTTCAATAAACAAGAGCTACACAAACTGCTCATATTAGCTGCGTCTGAATGTTATTTTATGTTTAACACAAATGTATATAAACAAAAAGATGGTGTAACAATGGGAAACCCTCTCGGTCCTACTTTGGCCAATGCGTTTTTATCTCATCATGAAGTTTTTTGGCTAGATAATTGTCCTAGTTCTTTAAAACCACTGTTTTACAGACGTTATGTAGATGATACATTTTTATTTTTTAGTTCTGAAGAACATGTACCCTGTTACTTGATTATTTTGATTCAGAACACCAAAATATTGAATTTACTTCAGAAGTAGAGAACAATAATACTTTAGCTTTCCTTGACGTGCTTGTAAGTAAGCAGAGAGCTAACACTTTCTTGACGTCAGTTTACAGGAAATCAATATTTACAGGACTCACAACTAAAATTACTTCATTCATCCTTATAGTTTATAAACGCAATTAAGACTCTAAAATAACTTTAGCATTTGTTCAAGTTATTTTATTCTTCATTCAGAATGTCAGTTTATACAAGAAATGCTTCAGAAAAACGGTTTTAAATTTGGTTTCATAGATACATATGTTGGTAAACAGCTAGAAAAGTTATTACTCCAGAAAGTTTTCATTTCAAAAGCCAATAAAGCTATATTAAACCCGTTTTTCTGAAGCATTTCTTGTATAAACTGACATTCTGAATGATGACTAAAATAACTTGAACAAATGTTAAAGTTATTTTAGTGACTAAATTGCGTTTATGAACTATAAGGATGAATGAAGTAAATTTAGTTGTGAGTCCTGTAAATATTGGTTTCCTGTAAACTGACGTCAAGAAAGTGTTAGCTCTCTGCTTACTTACAAATACGTCAAGGAAAGCTAAAGTATTATTGTTCTCTACTTCTGAAGTAAATTCAATATTTTGGTGTTTTGAGTTAAAATAGTCAAGAAACAGGGGTACATGTTCATCAGGATAAAAAAAGAAGAAAGTATAATCTACATAACGTCTGTAGAACAGTGGTTTAAAAGAACAGGGACAATTATCTAGCCAAACAACATCGTGATGAGCTAAAAAGGCATTGGCCGAAATAGGACCGAGAGGGTTTCCCATTGTTACACCATCTTTTTGTTTTTCTATTGCGATAAGAGTTTTTCTGTTAAAAATAGACTACTAAAACTATTTAGGGAATTTCATCCCCAAGTTAATGTCAGGGTAGTGTTCAAATCTAAGTATACAATTGGTGGTTTGTTTAAGTACAAAGACATCGTACTCCAAGAACTACAGTCTCATATTGTTTATAAATACGAGTTGCAATTTACATGGGAAAAACAAAGCCCCAAGCACGTGTACGACGGTTTGAGCACTTAAGCAGATCTATTAGGACAAACAGCTTTTAGCAAAACCACCACCTTCAGTGCCATACGGATCACGCAGAAAAAGTGAGCACCATATAATATATATATATATATATATATATATATATATATATATATATATATATATATATATATATATTTATATATATATATATATATATATATATTATATATATATATATATATATATATATATATATAATGTGTGTGTATATATATATACATATATATATATATATATATATATATATATATATATATATATATAGTATATGTGTGTGTGTCGCGCGCGCGAGTCTGTTTGTGGCATGTGTATGTGTATATATATGCTTGATGTGAACTTTACTCCATTTTTTTTCATTTTTTCAGCGTTTTGCAAATCCTTTTGACTAGACAGTGTTGAATGAAACAAAATTTCTCCAGTACCTTTTCACATCATTAAATTATATCATGGTTTTGAAAGCCGGAATTTAACGATAGTAATTAATTACCAAAGAGTTGTAAGTCTTTTTCCGTATGAAATAAAATTCATTTGTTTTTCTCAACTCTCGCTCTTCGAGGAGTGGGTCGTTTTCATGGATGATTAGATTACTTTCGGCGAGAAGACGGACCTCAGTTTTAAGGCCGACTCAGTCAAAGCAAAAATTTGGGAGCATCTTTAACTTGATCAGATATATATATATATATATATATATATATATATATATATATATATATATATATATATATATATATATATATATATATATATATAAATATATATATATATATATATATATAGATATAGGATTTGACTTCAAGAAGATGTTTCTGAAAGTCCAGTACTACTCCTATTACATGTAAGCTTTGCAGAATGTAGGTTAATTGATGCAAACGAGCAACTTCCTGTCTCATGTTACTTATGTGTAGGCTTTAGCACCCTAAACCCTTATATCTTCGAAATATCTCTCTCTCTCTCTCTCTCTCATAATTTATTAACCCTTACATTCCGAAGGTGGCATCAGCTTCTGGACACCAATTGGTCAAAGGGTGAGGTAAAGTGTTACTGGAAATGCAGACTTTAAAACTGGTTTTCTCACCTTTGTATTATCACGCCCCCTCTAAGAGGTGGTCCTCCCCTCCACGCTCCCCTAGCATCTATTATAAGTAAAATTCCCTCCCAGATCTAATAAAAAATACAAAAAAGAAGGGGTGTTTTCATTTTTGGGGAAATGAATCAGTGGGATACTTGACAACTCTTCTTAGCTGCTAGATCTTGAATGCATGGATGAATAACAGAGAGTGCACAGGAAAGTCCCTTTCAACATTCAGCATGTTTTTGTACTTGGCCTTGAGAGCAGTAAGCGAGGAAAATGCAGCTTCACAAAGATACCACATCGATCCGAACACTTAAGATCATACTTAGGATCCGAACGAATCCAACTAGAGTAGTTTGTTTGTATGGTGTTATTACGTTGCATGGTTATTCAGCAACGGGACTAACGGCTTTACGTGACTTGAGTAGTACACTGTACGAAAATAGCGTTCTTATGCGATGCTTTTCCATTTTTTCACAAACGTCTGAATACTGAATTGTTACTTTTTACCTAGGGCTCACTCCTGTCCCCCGCCCCCTCCCCGACCCCTGGAAAATTCTGAGCCCCTTAAGTTAAGAACCACTGCTTTAAATTTTTTCTGGCATATAGAAAGCGGGATCTTATAATATTATAGTATTCTTTAACAATGAAAATTCTGCAAATTGGTTGATCATTAAATGTGGGTACTTTTGCTCAATCCACATTTTTCATTTCCTTATATTCGTCTATTTCATGAGAGTTTTTTTTGAATAGAATAATTTTAATGAAATAGTAAAGTAATGCAAAATAATTTGATTATTAGTATCCTTTGATGCATTACCTGTTGATATTCACTGTGTACACACATCCGTGCTAAGTTTTCATGAGATTTTGAGGACAAAATAAGGATCGACCATTTTTTATGAAGGACTTGAAAATAGACTGGCCAGGAAATCAAAATGAAACGTCTGAAGAATCAAAATGATTTCTCGTGATGATCACTGGATGAGATCTTGGTACGGCGCTTTCAAGATACCCTAATAAACAGAGATACATTACTGAATACACACTGAGCAATATTCGCGAAAACTGAACATATTTACCCCTGCCATAACGTCAGCGTAGCTGACCTAAAACTGGATATAATCCTATCACTTAATCTCCTCTAGGCCTCATGATACCTTTTCCCTCGTTTCTTTCTATTCGCGACATTAATTACAGTCATTAATTTCACGTGAATCATTTTATAATTCCTGTATTGGAATCGAACTGAGTTCAGAAATGTCTTTAAAACTGAGGATTTATATATCAAATGTAAGTTTAAAAGGAAAAAGAAAAGAGCTTTCTTTACCTGCGTTTCTATTTACTCTCTCTCTCTCTCTCTCTCTCTCTCTCTCTCTCTCTCTCTCTCTCTAGACACCGACACGCATACATACACGCACACACTTTTACCTAGGCATAGATTAGTTCACTTTTGAAGAAGCAAAACCGCGAATAGAAAGTCAGTCGTACACTCAGTTCTCAGCGGGTGTAAAAGAATCATGTCCGCGACAAATTCCCCAGACATTTCAGGGAGACAATAAATGATGAGAATAATGTTATTAAAAGAATTATAATTTGGTAGAAACAGCTAGAGCAT
Organism: Macrobrachium nipponense; assembly: GCF_015104395.2. Classification (NCBI taxonomy): domain Eukaryota; kingdom Metazoa; phylum Arthropoda; class Malacostraca; order Decapoda; family Palaemonidae; genus Macrobrachium; species Macrobrachium nipponense. Next base: position 54,248,004 of record NC_061092.1, read on the forward strand.
GCATCCGTCGTCAGGAGATGGTGCTAGTTGTGCAGAAGCATAAAGGTCTAATGCAAAGAATTGTTCCTTGTGTTGACTCTCCTCATATTTCATACAAAAGCCTGAAAGTGTTTTTCATTTATTGATTTCATATACACGGAATGGGAAGGGACTTTCCATAGTATATGTGTGATGGTCTCACAGAGGCCTGAGCTTAGGTTAATACTTCCGCCTTCTAAAAAAAAAAAAAAAAAAAAAAAAAAAAAAAAAAAAAAAAAAAAAGTCACCGTGGGCGTTACAAAATGCCACTAATCTCTTTTAGGCCAAATATGAAAGGATTCCATAGGAACTGGAATCTTAGTAAAGCAATGTCGATCTCCAGAGTTGCTGTTGTCGCTGTCCGATATCGAGTAAAGAGAGAAAACGTCCAGTCAAGTAACGCCAGGAACTTGGAGCCACATAAGCGCCCTTTGTCCTGCACAAACTTTTATTGCTTCGACTTGTTTTATATAACTTTATTAAGTCAGCTTTTTCGGTCTTTTATGGCCGCTAACGATGATCAGCGCGTCACGATAAACTGGAGTAGTATGCAGTGAGAGTGTTTAAACAACACTGACGATGCTCGTGAATGACATTTAAACACACACGCACACACACAATATATATATATATATATATATATATATATATATATATATATATATATATACTATATATAGATATTTTTTTTTTAGCGAAGTGACAAGTATCTGGTTACCTACACTTACCATTCATTGAACTAGTTACCTCCAAAAACAAAGCCAGACACCTGAACCCTCATCGATCCCTTAACAACTTACCAGTATTGCAGAAAATCAGACTAAGTTCATCAAAAAAGGTGTGAGGTAATCTTGTAAGTAATTAAATTAATCAAAGGGAATCACTCCATCAACAACTTTAAAAGTCTAAGTATTTCCCTGATTTCAGAAGTCTAAGTACTTTCCTGGTTCTAAGTCACTTCAAGTAAATTGAAGAAAAACAGATCAATTCCCACACTGTTTCTAATTAAACTAATCATAATCATATGCAAATATACTGGTTAGAAATTAAAACAAAAATTTATTATTAAACTCAAAATGTATAAGTGAAATTCACAATATCAGGGAAAATTACTGTTACTTGAAAACAAAGTAAAGTTTAATTAATTCTTGAATCAATTAAGTAAATAAAATCAAAATTAATTTATCACAAATTCAAGAAATTCTAATTCAACCAAAATTCAAAAGTGTTAGGCAATAATTGAAATTTGGAAATAAATTCACAAGTGCTAAACAACAATAAAACTTGAAAAGAATAATTCTAAGTAAATGGAAATTAATTCACAAGTGTTAAATTCAATTAAATGTGTAACGATTAAGTAATGAAAATAACTAAGTTAATTAAATTGTGAATGCAAATGAAAACACAGAAAAATGTGGAAAATACCAAAATTGCAAAAAGTATTAATTACACAGAATATAAAATAAAAACACACACTTCAATAAGAAAATGAATAAATGCACAGAAATAAACAAACACAAAACACAAAAATTTGCAATGTGTAAAAATGTAAATCTTTTCACTCAAACTATCGTAACCAATAGTTATTAGCTTTTACCAAACCTTTGTAACCATCAGTTATTAGTTTTTTTACCAAACCACTGACTATTAGTTATTAGTTTTTACAAAACCTTTGTAACCATCAGTTATTAGTTGCAACTAATAAAATATAACACACTTTACCTTTTTGGTATACCAATTTCTTTCTTTCTTTCTTTGCTGCAGCTTCTTTCACACTTTCACAAAACCAGGCTCCGTTACACAATGTTTGTTCAGATTCCACAAAAACACTAAATAATACTAAATAAACTCTAAGAAATATCAAATTTTGTTTGAAATGTACAAGATAACGAGTGACCATTTAAGTTACGTTAATATAACTTATTGGCGAGGCATTGCTCTGCTTAGTGGTTTATCTTTGAATGTGCGTTGTGTATATATATATAATAATATATATATATATATATATATATATATATATATATATATATATATATATATATATATATATATATATATATATATATATAGATATAGATATAGATATATATTATCATATATATATATATATCATATATATATCTATGTATGTATATATATATATATATGTATATATATATATATATATATATATATATATATATATATATATATATATATATATATATATATATATACATATACATATATATATATATATATATATATATATATATATATATATATATATATATATATATCTATATCTAAATATATATAATATATATATATAGATATATATTAGTATATATTATATATATATATATATTATATATATCTATATATATATATATATACAGTATGAAAGGCCCATCAGGTGGATGTTTTAAATCTAAGGACTATATTTGGGAGGACTTTCTTCCACCCTTATCAAGCAGTGTATGACAGAAGGAGTTTCATTAGAGAGAATATATTAAAGTATGAGATTTGCCCTTAGGTGATGCCTGTGGACGTCACTGAGAACATCGTGGATTCTGTTAATCGTCTTAATCCACTTCATCGTTGCCTTTAGAAACATGTCATATATTCGGTCTGAGTCCCAATTTCTATTTGAATGGTTAACCCTATTATTTTATTGTTTTATTAGTGAAGATTCCACCATTTGACATTTCTATCAACAGCTACAACACAAATAAAATCTTACTCCCTCACCTGAATCATTTACAAGAGATCACACAAACCTTAAGCCCCTCGAACCCTTTTATTTTCACTTATCCAAATACACAAGGGAAATCATTAATTAACGTTCAGCAAAACCAGTTTAAAAAATTATCGGATTTTACAAAATCCCTTGCAAGGACTTTGAAAAGTCATATTTCGGTTTCACTGGTAAATCTGTCTCAGAGAGATTAATGTAACATAAATGGTCAGTTACATACGGACAAAAAGTTCAACAATTTTCTATCATATAAATAACACGAACCATACCATGAATTTTATGCAAGAGCAGCTGTCGATACAAATGTCAAATGGTGGAATCTTCACTAATAAAACAAGAAAATAATATGATTAACCTTTCAAATGGAAGTTGGGACTCAGACCAAATAAATAACATTTTTCTTAAGGCAACGATGAAGTGGATCAAGAAATTAACGGAAAAACTACGATGGCTCAGGCATCACCTAAGGCAAATCTCATACTTTAATATATTCTCTCTAATGATACTCCTTCTGTTACTCACTACTTGATGAGCATGAAAGAAACTCCACCGAAATATAGTCCTTAGATTTTTTACATTTTAATGGACCTTTTATACACGATACGTACCCTGCTTTAACAGAACAATTTAAATATATATATATTATATATCTATATATATATATATAATATATATATATGATATATATATACATACATATATATATATATATATATATATATATATATATATATATATATGTGTGTGTGTGTGTGTGTGTGTGTGTGTGTGTGTGTGTATATATATATCGAGACTAACCATATAGTTATCAGAGTCCTGCAGATAAAAAATGGCTTCGATTTTCAGAAACTTGTTGTCACGCAGGACTCAGATCACTATATGGTTAGTCTCGATGTCGACTCTTTATTTACCAATGTACCCTTAGAAGAGACAATTAGACAGAGTTTTTTTAAATGCTGATGACACATTCCATGGTTTTAAAAGAAATTTGTTTAAGCAATTATTGGAATTTGCTGTGCAAGATTCCGCTTTCGTTTTTAATGGTCTTCTGTACTCGCAGGTCGAGGGCGTGGCCATGGGGTGCCCTTTAGCCCCGATTTTTGCCAATGTGTTTATGGATTCCTTAGAGAAAAATTTTTTAGCCGAATGCCCAAGTTCTTTTAAACCAACTTTTTATAAGAGATATATAGGTGATACTTTTATTTTACTTAGATATGCATTGCAGGGTGATGCTTTTTTGGAGTTCGTGAATACTCAGCACAGTAACATAAACTTCACCATAGAAACTGAAAAAGATAACTGCTTACCTTTCTTAGATATCAAGATAATCAGAGATAATAATAAGTTTAATACTTCTGTCTATAGGAAACACCCCTTCACAGGAATGGGGAATAATTTTTATAGTTCGTGCTTCATCAATTTTAAACTAAATGCCATCTCCACTTTGGTCTTTAGAGCACTTAGGTATGCTTCTGATTGGAAATCATTCCACTCTGAAATTGAATCTTTACAAGATTATTTTTTAACTAACTCGTACCCTATGGAGGTATTTTATAAAATGGTAAATAAATTACTTAACTTAAACTTCACGGAAAATACCCCTTCCTTTGATGTACCAAAACTACCCATATACGCCACTATTCCATATTTTTTCAAAAATAAATTAGGAGACCGTATCAAGAAAATTATTGAAAGAGAGTTCGGAAGTCTCAAAGTTAAAATAATACCTATTAATCCTCTCAAAATAGGCTTACTTCTTAGTCATAACGAGAATTTGCAACCGTTTATCTGACCCAATATTATTTACAAATTTACTTGGCCCGGTACTTACGTTGGATCGACGAAACGCTTGTTGCAAGTTCGATATTCTAGTCATTTGGGAGTGAGCTAGAGAACTGGCCAGAGGATAACCAACCCTGAATTTTCTAATATAAGAAATCATGCAGCTTTCTGTAAAATCGAAATTAACGAAAAGCATTTTTTCATAATTGACAATACCCAGCACAGCCAATATATAACGACACTTGAGTATTTACATATCAAGCACCTCGTTCCTTCCCTCAATTCTATTCAATCCTCTACTCAGCTTTTCTTGGCGTAGTCGAGATCTGGGCAAAAGCGACGGTCATACAGCCATTCCTTTCTTATCCTTCGCTTTGTTAAGGTTCATATTCCTTTTTAATCCTAAATTTCGTCAATTTTAATGTCACTTTGTAAATAATTTTAGTATTTTTAGCTTCTAACAATAGTTTTTATGAATAACTTTAGTGTTTTATGTATTCCTTTTAAAATAGCAAGCAAACTTTTATATATTTTTTATAAATGTGAATTGATTTTATATTACAGACTGATGATGTGTCAGGATGGCCCGAAACGTATCATAATAAACTCTTTAATTGATCTTCTGAGTTTCGGTACCCTACTGATGACTAACATACCTATATTATATTATATATATATATATAATATATATATATATCTATAGTATTCTATATAATTATAAGATATATATTAATTATATAGATTTATATCTATCTAATATTAATATATATATATATATCTATATCTATATCTATCTGCTCTATTATATTCTTCTATCTATATCTATATATTATCTAGTTATATCTTATCTATATATATCTATATATATTATACATATAGGATATATCTATATGTAATTATATATATATATTATTCTATTCCATATATTATGAAAATATCAACTATATTAATATATAAATATATACTATATCTTATATCATAATAATTCTATATTTATATACTATTATCATATCTTCTATATATATATCTAAATCTAAGTCAAAAGTGTAAAATCTAATATATTATGTATGTATAAATATATTCTCGGCTATATAATAATATATACTATAGTATATGAATACAGGTATGTATTAACAAAATTATACAGACGTATATCTATAAGATATAGGGTATACATGTACATAATATAGGCAAAGCATAAAAGAAAAGAGAAACAATAAATTACCCCTCCGAGGTCTTTCGACATCTTGTCTTTAAGTATGCTTAGTGAAGGACAAGCAGTGGAAAGTCCTTTCAGTGGTAGTCCATTGTTTCAATTTCCTTCGTGGCTCTTCGCTTTATTTATATATTCATTATGTTCCAAACTCTTGTGATTCTGTTATACTATGTGTATATATTATATATATATATATATATATATATATATATATATATATATATATATATATATATATATATATATATATATATATATATATATATATATCTACTATCTGCAGTATGATCCTCAAACATCAATTCAGGAATGCCGAAGACACATGGATGTTTTTAAGAGATTTATTCATAGAGAAACGTTTCGCACATGACTATGTGCATCATCAGTCTGAAAAATGACAAAATAATAACATTAAAAATACTAAAAATACACAGGATTCTTAAAATGACAATTAAAAACATTAAAAGACTAAAATTAGAGGCAAAGTAAAAACAACTGCTGTTACACCAACCTTCAGGTACGAGAGGAAGATAGAATGACCAAAGAAGGAACAAGAACCTCCAAAGACGACTATGCCAGATATAGTTGAGCAGAGAGCAGCCACCGTTTAACGATGGAACGAGTCTTTTAATATATAATGACTGTAGTTCGTCAAATAATCTGCATCCTTAGAATATGTTAATATGGAAAAGTGCTGTTTCTTGACCTCCATTTTACAAATTGATAGCATGATTTTTTATATTTGAATATTCTGGTCTGCTCAATCTTTGTCCCATTCTAAAACTCAACCCTAAGTGACTGTAATAACGGCATCTGCAACAACCTTTTCGTTGATCCAATATAAGTACCCAGGACATCCTTGCATGTAAAACTTGTATTTTTAGTATTTTCTAATGTTATTATTTTTGTCATTTTTCAGACTGATGATGCACATAGTCATGTGCGAACGTTTCTTTATGAATAAATATCTTAAAAACATCCATGTGTCTTTGGCATTCCTTCCTGAATTGATCATATATATATATATATATATATATATATATATATATATATATATATATATATATATATATATATATATATATATATATAATACACCTGGTGGTCGTCTAAGTATTTCATTTTGTTCCTGGGCCAGTATAAAAGTCGACAGGGTAATTAAATGAAAGTGACAATGGTAATGGGATAAGCCGCCATCGGGCAGTAGAATAATTAGTTTGCCAGAAATTACGTATATTTATAGGAATAATCAAATGGTGTGATATCAAATTATATATAAAGTAACAGCAGGTGGTGATGTGTATATATATATATATATATATATATATATATATATATATATATATATATATATATATATATATATATATATATATATATATATATATGTATATGTATGTGTGTGTGTGTGTGTGTGTGTGTGTATTTATTCCTGTGTGTTTATGCGCGCGTGTAATGAAGAGTCCTGGC
>NC_061092.1:54260226-54265350 GCF_015104395.2 Macrobrachium nipponense
AGAGGACAGCGAGAAGACTGGCGATCGCCAGTCTTCTCGCTGTCCTCTTCATTATTAAACTTAAGCTCACCAGGAGCGAAATTCTTAAAAGTTATATATATATGTATATATATATATATATATATATATATATATATATATATATATATATATATATATATATGCGAAGTACGAAAGTGATTAATCAATCGCACTGCTATTTTGTTCTTTTATCATTACCATTTTAGCCTGCTCTCCTGGCACCATTTCTAAATTGATATTTAAGATAAACTGGAAAAGGCAGCAGAGTGAAACCAAACAAATATGAAATGAAGCCACAAATTTACCAAAATGTGAGGACGGAATAACTGAACTCCGCGGTGTAGCAGCGAGCCTCTCTCTCTCTCTCTCTCTCTCTCTCTCTCTCTCTCCTCTCTCTCTCTCTCTCTCTCTCAGCCAGGGAGCGTGTAGTGGAAATTCCCAAACATTGTTGTTACGTTTCCGATGCTACTGGAGGCTCCCTAATGCCCCGGATCCTTTGATCCATCACTGTTTCCTGTCCTCTCATTATGAACCTTGCCTATCATTCAGATATTAGCCTTGTATTTTTTATGTTGTTTTAACCATTATTCTCGTGTTTCTGAGGAAGATGTATGCACATATCTATTCTTCTCTTTTATTTCTCTGTATCTGCTTATTGATGCTTGTTATATCTCTTATCTTTTTTTCCTGATGCGGTTGTCTTTGTTAGTCCCTTCGTGCCCACATTCCCTCGATTCTAACTTATATCTTTGCCTTCCAAATGAAATCACACCAACGCGATCTGCCTCTTGGCAATGATGGAATCCAACGGTCGGGGTCTTTCAATAAATTCACGACAGATGCTTCTTGTGGTCTCGCTGAGAAGTCAGGTCATCTTCTTACCTCTCTCTTGGTCTCTGAGTCAATCTCGTCTTTGAAAATGTAAAACATTATCGAATATAATTATTCTGATTTCACTTTATGCATCATTAACATCTTAAGATGAACGTTTCCCCTATTGACATGAGGGATGCTGTTTCAGATTTTCTTGATGTTGCTCGATGTGTAATGACCGAGTTTTTCTCGTTTCATTCCATGCATGACTCGTCTACTTTCTAAAACATCGTTCGTGATATCTCCTGCATCTCCGAACACACATTTCACACAGATACTATTTCTGTATTCATGCTTGTTTTATTGCTACTATTTCTGTATTCATACTTTGTTTATCGATACTATATTTCTGTATTCATACTGATCCCCATCTTATATTATTTTACGTCTCTAATATAATTTTTTTTTTCCGTTCTTTTAAAAGGTCTTTTAAAAGTATTAATTCTCCATATATTTGCAACTCTCTCTTTATATATATATATATATATATATATATATATATATATATATATATACATATATATATATATATATATATATATACTATATATATATATATATATATATATATGTGTGTGTATTCATAACAGAGTGGTTTTATTCATAGCCGTTTGTCCGCAATGTCCAAAATGTGTCGTTCTATTTTGATTTGCTTTTAAATTCTATTTCTTTCTTCTCGCCCAAGTGGCTGTTTGCCTTACCTATTCATCACTTTGAAATGTTTTCTGACTTTTTCCTCTTATTCCCCTCCCTTCGTTCACTTGTTACAGTTCCGATTGTTACTTCCCTGATGACTTCTCTCTTTGTGATGCTTCATTTTTATTGTCTGGCCTCTGTCGTCCGTTGAAAGGATCTCGAATTTTTGCAGCGCTCTATTTTGTTTCATGAATGATCTGTTTCCCGGTCACAGTCTTTGTCTGCTTGTTTTAGTTCGTCTTCTGATTTTACATTTCATGTTAATTAATCTCTCTCTCTCTCTCTGTTCCTCTGATTTTATCATGTTTTATGTCACTGTCTATCCATTTCTGACAACTCTCCTTCTCTCTCTCTCTCTCTCTCTCTCTCTCTCTCTCTCTCTCATCTCTCTCTCTCTCTCTCTGTCTTGCTAATGCTCAGAGATCTGAGATTTATCTTCCCTGTAATGGAAGTAATAAATGATAAGTAAAGTAAATGCGTAAATAAAATAAATAAGCGTATTTATAAAGAACAAATGAAAGCTAATCGATCACCAGTGTAATTATCTCTCTTAATGATCCGTTTAATGAACATGATGAAGTTAATCTTCCACTTCAGGGAAATTAACTTGCGCTTCGCTGGAACAAGAGGATTGATCAATTGATTACTTCATTACGTGGCGTTGCAACTGCCGGGTGTCAGGATAAAAGTTGTGTCAGAGCGCAGGTAGGCGGAGTGGCGTGGGAAGAGAACGGGAGTTTTGTTTATTTCTTTTCCATGTTCAGTGGTATCTTTGGAAGAGCGAAATATTCATGTTATGTAGCATTGTGAGTGGCGTACACTAAATGAATACTGTAACATGCATGGTATTGAAAAGAGCATCCTTTCCATACGTTGACGAGAGTGTGCTTAGTAATTTCACTTTTTAATGACTGAATGACATCTTGTTATCTATATCTTCCTTAAGGCAACGATGAAGTGGATTAAGACAATTAACAAAACCAGCGTCAGTTTAGTAGTCACCCCAGGCATCAACTAAGGACATATCTCCTACTATATATTTTCCTAATGTAACTCCTGTTTTAATGTGCCTTTTATACTTGAGACATATCCTGTTTTAGCAGAAGAATTTACTTACATAGATGCCATTCATGAAATTTCTCCACTTATCTTGGATTCGCCGACAGGAGCCCGAGGTGAAGCCAGCCTACCGTCAGTTTGAGAAGGCCACAATAAAGTTTTTGGGCCGCTGAAAAACCAGGAAAAGACTTCTTAGAAAATGTAATGATGGAACAAGTACCCCCACCCAAAAATGTACAATTTCCACAAAATAAAAACAACATCAGATCTCTTTCCACCTTCTCATAGGATGTTCCTCAAAGAAAAGATCCGAATATGAAGGATGACATCTAATTATACCAAAAAAACCATCAGTCAGGCACAGCACAACCTCTGTCTTGTCACTTCAGGGCCCACATGTGCCTATCCTCCATTTATGTCGATACAGCTGCTCACAATAGTGTTTTATCATTACATATGCTTGCTCGTGAACTTAACTCATCAATTGAAAATATTATTTGGAACTGTTTAGGTCAACAAAACAAATTTATGAGCCAACCATGTGCCCTTTAACTAATACCAATCCATAGTCTTGAACTTAGGTTTTGTCATTTACCTTAAACCGGATAAAACACAAACTCCACTTCCTAGTAACATTTGATCAATTCATTGCCAGCACCAATTACAAGAAAGACGAAATATGTCTTAAGGGAATTCTTCTAAACATTCTAACCAGACACAACACACACCCACCACCTCCTAAAAGATTTATGATAGCTATAAACTCACTCCACAAACTAGATGTTATAATCACTAGGTCAGATAAAGATGTAAAATTGTGTTGATGGACAAGAGTTTTCTTATCAAGAAAAGATCAGTTGAACTTTTAAATGATACAACTACCTATGAGAAATTAACAAAAGCCTGAGCCACATGTCCCAATAGATTTCTTCAGAAAAATCAGAAACTTCAGTGAAAGTAAGGAAAATAAAGAAAAGTTTGGAAAAATTCAAACCAACTCAATTCAAATTACCTTGTTTCTATGGAATCCCAAAACTCACAAAATAACATCCCCTTCCATCTCATAATCTCGTGTGCTAGACCTTTTAACTACAAATTCCCTGAATGGTTAGCCGAGCTACTTCCCCCCTTTTAGAATTTTATGTTACCTTTACTATGAGTAGGTGAAGGTATGGCGGAAATCAAGCTAAGGCAAGATTTCCCCACATTTACTTTAATTGTACCGGCCACACTTTCCTCTTTACGTTACTATTAAGTACAGGATGGTTGGTTTCAGCGATGAAAACAAACAAAAAAAAAAAAAGAAAACTCAAAATCCATGGACTCACCATATACCAAGAAATTAAGGACGAGATGCTGTGCTGTCCAACTGGATTCAGTCGTTGGGACACAAACAACTCAAAATTACACGACAAATCACTACACAAACAAGCACCTACGACACCAAGACTTCATTCACAGCTCAACAAACACCACAATTCTAACGTAGACAAACACCAATCAATATCGAGGATACACAACTCAAAATACAACAAATCTATAACACAAACAAACACAATCAACTTAAAGATTTCACAATAACTCACAAACACAAAAATTCACAAAATCAAACACAACAGAAATTCACAAGCTCACAACCTTCAGACGGACACAAACACAACAAACAACTCATTACACATTATCAAAACAATCCAGAAAACATACAACAGCAACTCACTACCTCAGTCCAAAAACTGTTTCACTTGACTGACTGCCAAATACTGACTGCTATATATATATATATATATATATATATATATATATATATATATATATATATATATATATATATATATATATATATATATATATATATATATATATATAATATAATATATAATATATATATATATATATATATATATGATATATATATATATATATATAGATATATATATATATATATATATATTATATATATATATATATATATATATATATATATATATATATTATATATATTGTTACGTATGGGCCGGCCTTGAAAGGACTCCAATACGTAAACAGGAATAGTTGAGGGAAAACAAAGTGAATTACTTGAACTTACCGTAAAAAACAAAAGAATTTAAAGTGAACATTTACTCTAGAGGTCGCCAGAAACTCAGCTAATTACTTCACAGCTATTTATTTACAGAGGCTGCTTAACAGCCTGGAGAAAAAGTAATGCAACTGGTCCCCCACATGGATACTAATAATCTCTCTTAAGTGGATGATAAGCTGGCTCAAAATGAAATTCACGTAAAGCTGGTTTCGAAATCTTGCGGTAATGCAACACTTGCGAGCAAAGAGACTTGACATGTGACTCAGGGAATCTGGAAAAGATCCCAGATTAGACAAGATAAAAAGAAAAAGGACTTCTTGCACAAGTTACGATTATTCAGTTCTCTAACACTGGAGAAAAGGAACTCAATTTTAACTGAGGTATGCACTGAAGAC
>NC_061092.1:54265850-54275850 GCF_015104395.2 Macrobrachium nipponense
TATTTCATATCCTAATGGATGGAAATAATACATTAAGTCGGGTGAAGTACAATAGTGATGTGACTACTTTTTTTCTCTGTAGTAAGTACCTTTTTCGTTTTTTATAGTCTTATAGGCTTTGTTATTTGCGCTTAAAGTTGTATTTTCTTTGAAGGCCATGTACTTCCAAGAACTGAAGAGATTACTGTCCACTTTGTTTATTTTGTATTATGTCTCTTTGTGGACAAATCTGTACTAATAATTGTATATTTTTTGTCAATAAAATAACTAACTAGGTGCAAAATTGTGAGATAAGAGAGTGGACATGAAATAAGTGCAGACTGGCTGATGTTTGGTAATGATGCAGAACTGATTGGAGGTGGTGAGCAGAAACTGCCGAACTTTGGAAAGATAAGAATAAACGTTAGTAGTAAAGTTATGATGGAAAATGGAAACGAAAATGCTGGAATCACAAACATCAAAATTGTTGGTGAAATAATGAAGACATTTCATTCATTTACATATTTATTATTAACCAATAAAACTAGGACAAATACCCTTAGCCTTAGAACTCTACAGTATCTGTCGTCTCCCTTACGTATAAAATAAAAAGTCATGAACCCTTTCATGTGTATTGCTCCACTTCAATTTCTATCTCTCATATATCTGGCAAAAATACCTATTAACAGAGTCGGAATTTCACCTCTATTTACTTTTATTATCGACGTTCCGCTTTCACAAGCCTACTTACACAACTTCAGGCTAACTGCTACAATTACTGCGTCGCCTGTTCTGTTCGTCGCACCATGATATTTAAGGTCCTTCGCTTCCTCTTGTTCACAGTATTCTGTAATAATTAGTAACTGAAATTTCGTTAGACGATAGATATTGAAAAATTAGGAGAATCTGAATAATAATTGTGTTGATGATATCTTGGACACAATAATAGGAGAATTAGGAGAAAATTGGGAGAATTTAAATAATAATTGTGTTGATGATATCTTAGACTCAACACAGACACGCACATACACTTATCCATATACATATGCACGCACATATTCATATAAATGCGTGCGTGGGTGCGTAGGCCGGGACCACGCTAAGTGCTTGAGGAAGAAATTTTAGTTTCCTGATACTGAAGATTAATCGTAAAACCAAATTTCTCTTGTAGTTTGAATCTCCAATGTCAATTACAAATACTAAAATTAATGACAGGTTTCCCTAAAATCTACTTTAATTTATGCAATGTTTTAGTCAAATTTTTAATTAAATTAAAACATCTCTTGCCAGCAAAGTTAATGAGGAAAATACATAATCAAGCTTGAAAAACAAATACAATTTATTATCATAATAATCCTGTAATCTTCAGGCTCTCAAGCGTGCTATGACAGAAGAAATTACCAAAACAATTGACTCCTAGAAGCAAAATAACGGGAAAACCCCCTATACAATAAACACAACACTAAAGAAAATGTAAACATGATAGGCAATTTCTATTCCTCTGTTTCCCTTGATACCTTTTCATTTCCATGTTACAGTAAGATTTCTTTCTCTTTTACACGTGGCCAATGCAAAAAAGACGAAGACCTGCATAGGAATATCAAATACCGCTCTCCCCATTCCTAGAGATGAAAAACACACACAACAGGAGGAGCGTCATTTTTAAGAAACAAAGGAAAAGACTGCAAGTAAACAATGAAATTAAAACAAAATGCCAATTGTTGGAGAGAGAGAGAGAGAGAGAGAGAGAGAGAGAGAGAGAGAGAGAGAGAGAGAGAGAGAGAGAGGACAAGAAATACCACAGGATGTTTAAAAACAAGAGCATGAACCAGTTGACACAAATTAACGTTATTAAAACAAGAGAGAGAGAGAGAGAGAGAGAGAGGAGAGAGAGAGAGAGAGAGACTAAACAATTGTAAGTGGATGTGTTCCCTTACCTTGGATAGCTTTATTAACTTTTCGGAAATTTATTTCCGTCGAAAAATTTGGGAACTTCTCTTCTATCCCAGTTATATATCAGTCTTACAACCTCCTGACTCTTTATTTAATGCAAGGAACGTGATTTTCATATTAAAAATTTTTGTCTAGAAAAGTGTAGAAATGCAAGAAATTTTGACACTATTTCGCGAAAAGTTCTTCAGTTCTTTATGGTCAATGAAAAGAAATGTGTATATCAGAGCTGGAGTTTCTAATTTGTATTTGAGGTCAAATAGATACATATCTTTTTGTTAATGTCCATCTGACAGTACTTGCGAAATGTAGGACTCCTGGTTGTTTCGGTGGCAATTAAGATTAAGCTTTTTCATATTTAGGTCTTTTGCTGATATAATTATTTATAAAAAGGGAAATTGGCTCCTGCTGTTAATCTGAAATGCATTTATCCATGTCAACAATCCATATTTTCTTTTTTCTGGGAAAAAAACGCTTTAAATAAGGTAAACATATTATTAAAATAGTCTTTCGGAATTTCTCTCATTGAAAAACAAAAATCCTTGAATTTTTATGATGCAACAATGAAAAGATCGGTAAACAGTCATGTAAAAGAATCTTCGACATTATATCTTATTTTGTAGTTGTAGATCTAAAACTTCCGCATAGCAGTTAAATTGTTTGCTGCTCAGTTTTTCTCTGGGTCCGAAGAACCTTCAAGAACACCAGGGTAAAGACGTTTTATTCAGAAATGACATCGATACCAGAGGTTAGGACTATTTTTTTCTGCTCTGGTTCTTAAAACTTGTGTCTCTTGATTTCTCAAAAAGTGCAGCGGATAGACAAAGCCATCTCAATATTTTCCTTTCACAGAAAACTAAACAAATGTAAACAAAACCAATGAATTAAGAAAAAAGCCAAGAACGTACTTTTGTCTTCTTATAGTTATACTACGCCCGTCAGCTCGAGATTAGAGGAATGTGATTCTCTCTCTCTCTCTCTCTCTCTCTCTCTCTCTCTCTCTCTCCTCTCTCTCTCTCTCTCTCTCTCTCTCTCTCTCTCTCTCTCTCTTTTCTCTCTCTCTCTCTCTCTCTCTCTTCTCTCTCTCTCTCTTATATACGCTGTGTGAAGGCTTTCTCATTAACAGTTTCTCTTTATCTAAGTGAGAGGAAGGAGGTGATAATAAAAGAAACCCTGGCTAATAGACGGGAATAAAAACACCAAGCTCAAAATGACTAGTCAGCTGTACCATTTAGGCCATGCACCATCTGGCCGTTTTACTGGTCTGCTTCATACGATAGGTTTAATGTGAAAATCATAATTGAAATTGTGTTTTTTGCAAATGCAAATTTCATAGAGAGGTCTTTGTACTCGTAAGCTCTTATCTATTTTATTTGATAACATGAGAATGAACTCAACTGCATTATTGTCTAAAGAGTGACATTCGTCATTTTCCTAGTTTGAAATATACACACTTCAAATATAACTGTAATAAGCCCCACTTATCAGAGTTTTCTTATTTGATTTAATAATTAGTCTTTGAGTTATTCATAAATGTAATAGGCTTCTACAAGACAACAGTATGGAACCCACAACTTGCGGGGTGAGAGACGAGGGAATTTTCGACCAGGCCACAAACAAAAACAAAACATTGAATTCACCTGGAAAGCCTGAATCCTTTCACAAAAGTTCGACCCAACCTTCTGACAAGGCAAGTGACCAATTGAAGCAATGAATTAGAATTAGTTCCCGAAGTGACCATTTACTGTACACACATGCACACACTTATATATGTGTATATGTTAAGGGGAAAAGACCCATTTAACTAAGAGGCGAGAACTGACAGCAAAACCTACCTTGGTTTGTCCCATCACCTGTCATCCCTGTAGCTAGCTGAAATTAATCATTAAGTCTTAGGCGAATTCAAACCCCCAATATATAAAAATATAATATTTATTTTCCCAAATCGCTAACATAAAAATGGAATAAAAAAAATTAAAGAGAATCCCAAAGAAATCAACAAAATCACTATTACTTTTCCACAAGAGCATCATATAAAAGTCTAGAGAATTCATTTTTAAGTAGGAACAACAGAATCCATCTGAAAAAAAAAGAAGACCATAATTATCAGACAAATTAACTGAAGGTGTGACAGGGTGGTATTCCAGCAAAAGTCGGCAGGAAAGGACCCAGGCCGCCTTTCTTCCTACTGTAAATACCTTTCATGGTTATGCCACCCCCTAAGCCTTTGTCCTTCTCTTAATTTTCGTCCTTATACTGTTTACAAAGTTCCTCTCTTTCCAGATAATACGAGGACAAAATCCAACTGACTACCAGCCAGTAACGTGACCCAAGGCATGGTCGGAGAATGCCCTGGAATGCTACCCGGGAAAAACATTGGCAAGACACCAAGCAAGGAAACCTCCCTTGCAGCTGGGATAGCATTCCCCCTTTGTGGAGCGAGCTCCCCTTTTCCTATGAAGATAACGCACCAAACATGCTGAGTGCAGTGGGAGCAGCCATACAGGTTCAACTTGGATTCATCCTTGCTCTGTAATCACGAGAGTACATCTTATGTCGACAGGTTTGTCTGGATGCAGAAGGGGGATTTTGCCCAGTCTAATTCTATCATTATCTCGCACTTAATTTCAATTTTTCCTATCCTGTGAATCCTTTATGATTGGCAATCAGTGATTATATGTCATTTTGATTAATAGTTTAGCAACCCTGGATTTGATAAGCGGATTTAAGTAAATTTAAGCATTTCCTCCATCATTAGATTATGTTTATTTACCTATTGGGACTACATGTTAATTTTGATAATCAACGAAAGTCTTTCTGCATTTTCAGCTGACGCTATTTCACGTGTGCATTTGTCCCTACCTACGCATCCCTGTTAGCAGTTCGCCAACTGGCCACAGTCAAGCTTCCTTTTGCCTGCACAGATAATTGCTCTTCATTTGGAATACCATTCTATGAAACCAGGTTGTAGCCGTATCAAACAATTCCTTTGTATTTTAATTATAGTAATTAATTGTTTCCCCTGTAATAACTCATTATTGAATTTAGCCCCTTTCTAAATTAGTTGTCATTCCTTTTAATGTATTCTATGTTTAAATAAACCTTTAGAATTTACCCCTCTGGGTTCTATTAATGAACTTCCCATTTCATTTTTCTCTTTCACTTACAAACAGCGAGTCCACTAATCTCAAAGCCGGAAGAGATTGCAATATTATAACATACATGTATAATAGACACGGGGCATTATATAATAAGTGGAAATCAGGTTGATATCAAGTGAAGTGAACAAGATTGGAATGCGAAAAACAGTACATTGTCAATTGTTTAGAAAACTTACAAACATTGTAACAGATGACAAGATTACTCATCATAATATTACCGGCCACATTGGTGAGATTGAGAGCGAGCAACTGACCTGGATTAAGTCGAAGTATATCAATGTGACGTCAGAAAAATGCAGTTATGTGGGTACATCAGGTTTGTGCTAAATAGGACGTGTACACGAGACATGGGAAAACGCAGGAACATCGGAATCAAGAATAGACAAGCGTGTGTGCATTTGTAAATCCATTAGCATGCATAAGTTCATACGTCTGTTAGAGAAAATGAATGAGATATCATCTGTAGTATGAGAATTTATGGGATCATTAGACAAGAATTTGTAGTGACCATGAACTATGGAAGGCAGCGCTTGGAGATCTATCAAATAAGGTAATTTAGAAGGATGGATGTATGATATTTAGGGCTAAAGCCCAGGCAATGGGGCCAAGGCCATTCAGTGCCGTAATCAAGGTTAAATAAATTGAATTATGGTAAATGAATTAATGACTTAGTGAAAGAAATGATTGATTAAATTAGATGTGACCAATAAACAAAATAAAATATGAAGTTTAATGAATGGCCTAATATATATTAAAAATAGTTTAATGTCTAAACATTTGTATGATATGATATATAAAGAATTAACTAAATTTTATTTAAAATTTTTACGCACTTTAAAAAGTAGATGAGAGCAGAAATATCTGCTTCATCTCCCAAGATATTCGGGAGGGATTTTCCCTAGAAATAGCTTTCCCTTTGGTTCAAATATCTGAGGCAAACCATCAGAATGTGCTCCACTGTTAGTATCTCGTCATAGTAACACACACGGGTGGGCCGCTTCCTTCTAAAATAAACCGATGGGTTAAATAGGTGTGCCCAATCCTTAATCTCGTGAAAATAACCTCTGTTCGTCTGTCAAGCTGGAATGACGAAGGCCACGGCAGTATATTTTTTCTTAATGTTTCAATACTTATTATTATTGGCAAGAAGAGGAGAAGTCCACCTTTCTTGCCACTTACTTAATACATAAGACCTAATAGGACCCTTTATGTCTGTATGAGGCACTTTTCTGAAAGTTGTTTCTGGTAAAACACTGGCAGCTTTCGCTTCCCTGGCTGCAGTCTCGTTTCCGTGAATCCCCACGTGAGAAGGGACCCAACAGAAAGAGACTGATTTACGCTGACAATGTATACAAAAAAGCGACTTCTGAACTTTTTGAATTAATGGATGAAAGCTGCTAAACTTTTTCATAGTTTCTTAAGTGCTCTTAGAACAGTGGCTCCCAAACTGTGGAAAATAATTACACTACCTACTAATTAAAAAAATCTCAGATGGATTTTCTCATGTCCTTTTATTTGTTACTAACCGTTCTCTATGGCTATGCTGTTAGTTGTTAGTAACCGCTCTCTGTCCACTTTACTCTGTAACTATATGTTTATCAGTATATTTGTACATTTGTAAATTAAATTAGTAAATAGTCACAGTGTTTTAAATAATATTTCCCTCATACACATGAAGGGGGAAATCTGGATGGTTGAACTGGATGCAGATGGGAAATAACAGAAAAAGGTTTGGGAACCACTGTTTTAGAATCTCAGTATATGACAAAATTAGTTTAAATACTTTGAAGAAACAAATTCAGGGCAGAGACTACAGCCGTTAATTTGGCAGTAAAATTTGATGCACCGTCAGGTAATTTAGCTGTGCTCTAAAAATTTTCCCCTAATCTCTTCTCTGTTAAATGATTTCATTCTGTTCCGACATTGCTGCCTATATGTAATAGCGTGACTCATTCCAACAGACTTTTACGCAAGTTAAATAACCTAATAGACAATAGCGCATGGAATAATCTTGAGCAACAAGACAAAGTTTTAAACTTATCCAACACCCCCCTTACTGTAAATCAACATTTAGTTTTAAATTTAGGCTTATCCTTTGCCCTTATGCCAGACCGCAAAAAACAACCTAGACTTCATAGTGGCTTTTGATAAATTCATATCTGACAAAAACTACAGCCGTGAAGAGATATGTTTAAAAGGAGTGTTACTAAATGCTTTAACTGACCTACATAAGAAATATCCTGTTCCCCGCAGATTCATGATAGCCATCCACTCGCTAAAAAAGTTAGATGTTATAAGTAGATCCGACAAAGACGGCAAAATCGTAATAATGGACAAAGACTTCTACCTCGACAAAATCAACCAGCTCCTTAGCGACAGAAACACTTACGAAAAACTGACGAAAAATCCCTCCAAAACGTTCCCACAGAATTTTTCGGAAAGTAAGATTAATTGGCCAAGACAAAAAGATCATTGAACTATTAGAGAAATTTAAAGTAATTAATCCTAAATTACCTTACTTTTATGGCCTTCCCAAAACTCACAAAGACAATCTTCCATTCAGACCCATCGTTTCATGTGCCGGAGCTTTCAATTACAAAATTTCTAAATGGTTAGCTGGCCTTTCCCGCTTTTTCCGCCGTTTTTAGGTACTTTTTCTCCCAGTCACATTAAACATTCGGAAGATTTTTGTCACAAATTCAGAGAAGCACATATACCACTTCACAACATAAAACCTTTAAGCCTTGACGTAGATTCCCTATTCACAAAAGTACCAGTACAGGACGTTCTTCAGTTTTTAAGGGAAAAATTATCCCCCTATTCAGATCATTTCCCATTGGCGCTTGACAAAATAATAAAGTTAGTTGAATTATGTGCATCTAATAATGTATTTTCATTCGGGGAATCATTCTACAAGCAAAAATTCGGGTGTAGTATGGGTAGTCCTTTAAGTCTGGTTTTAGCCAATCTGTACATGGAATACTTTGAAACTACAGTAATAAATGCAATAAAACCCAAAAACATGCTGTGGATGAGATATGTGGATGATATCCTAACATTTTGGGATAATAGGTGGGGCAATTTTAATGAATTCCTCTCGAAATTAAACACATTAGTGCCCAGCATCAAATTTAAAGTTGAATGGGAAACAGACAACAAAATTCCTTTTCTTGATGTTTTAATAATCAGAGACACAACAGAATACAATTTTACCATATACAGAAAACCAACGTTCGCACTTTCATACATTCACTACTTTAGCAATCATGACATTACTATCAAGATAGGTGTAGCTAGCAACCTGTTCTTAAGAGCCTTACGAATTTGTTCCCCAGAATTCCTGGAAAAAGAATTTGAACTAATTCTCAAGCAACTTTCGTCTTTAATGTATCCTGACCAAATAATTGAGAAAGCAATTCACAAAGCAAACGTAATTTTCTACCGTCCCCTAAAGCCAAAAGACCAGATACACCCAACAATAAAATAAAAATTCCTCACCTGGACACGATTAAGAGAGTAACCCACACCCTCGGAAAATCTAACCCTTTTGCATTTACTTACCCAAACACCTTAGCTAAATCCCTGATTAATGTCCAACAAAAGACATCTCCCATGGACACTGGGGTATACGAAATCCGTTGCCAGGACAGTGACCAATCTTACATCGGATATACAGGTAAATCACTTCCTCAGAGATTAATACGACACAAACGGTCAGTTAGGTATGGACAACAGAACTCAGCTATTTTCAACCATATAAATAAACATAACCATAGAATAAACTGGAATTTGTCACGTATAATTTATAGCAGCAACTACCGTTACAAGAGTCAAATGATGGAATCGGCCTTAACAAAAGAGAGGCAGGTAATGAACATCTCAAAAGGAGCATGGATTTCAGATACGATCGACAAGGTTTTCATTCAACCAACGCTTAAGAAGATTAAAGGAAGATTATCAGCGGGGGTGACCTAAATTGACTTGCCTGTGGATGGACCTCTTGGTATAATTACCACCTTTTCTGTAAACCTTTCTCATTCATCTACCTGAAGAGGGAGACAGCAGTCTCTGAAATATAGTACTTTTCTCTCTATACTTTGGTGTTTTTATGGCTCCTTTATTAGATGGAATGCTGTTTTTGTTACAGAACATTTTTTACCAGTTAATATATATTAGATATATATATATAGTGGTATATATATATATATATATATATATATATATAAATATATATATATACGCTTTCAAAACATCTTATTAATTAAGTCTTAAAATTGATGGGGAAAGATATATATGTATATATGTATATGTTCTCCCAAATCATCGAATAAGTTTGTGTCCGTATGCATGTGTATATGTGTTTATGTATATGTGTGTGTATAATATACATATATATATACTATATATATATATATATATATATATATATATATATATATATATATACTTTATGTGAACTATCCGGTTTTTCTCTCTCTCTCTTTTCAAATGCTCCTGACTAATCGTCTTCAAACGCTATTCCCATTATCAACTTATAATTGCTTTGGAGTCCAACTCTAACGATGGCAATTAGCAGACAGTCTGTGCCTTTCGTTTTTTTTTCTTTTTTTTTTTCCAATATAAAGTAATTGTTTTTTTCAACTTTCATTGTTTGTGAGGTATGAATGATAAAAGTCGATGATTAAAGTTACCGTTTGAAAGGAAAGATTCAAGAAGAGTACAAATGTTGGGAGGCGTTATAACGGGATGCTTTTACCAGATTTTCCTAGATGCCTCCTGAATAGCTACTATGACATTTATGTACGTGTGTGTGTGATATTTCTTTCAAAAGAAAATTTACTCAGGTAATACAAGAACATTTTCCAGCAGGAGAGGTCAACATAATTCTTTCATGTGTGCGTGTGTGATGT
>NC_061092.1:54278350-54290850 GCF_015104395.2 Macrobrachium nipponense
AGTCCAAAACATGTAAAAACTTAATATATTAATTTTGTAACTTATAGTTATCTACATCTTTTTCCTTATGAAGGCATCAAGTTTAAATAAACCAAGACTTAAATTTAGAACATTCCCATTATTTGACTTGATGAAACAAGTTTCAATGATATTCCTTTTAACTGTGTCATTACATGGGTAAAATTTGGAGAGTGACTGAAGGATAGAGAGGGAAAAAAACACACACTTACACAAAACTATACAAAAGACAAAAGACTGAGCACTGAAGTAAACAAACAAGTAGTTAGGCTATGAACAACTGAACTGACGAGGACTGGCCATTTAAATTCGGTACATTGGTTTTGATTAAAATGGATTCTACTGTTAAAAGCTCATCATCTTTATTGGCTGATCCAATAATTTTAAAATCATCGATGTCCAATCGGGAGCGACAGGTAATAGATAACTCTGGATTGGATAGTTGCATCCTGTTCGGAACCTGACTCCTTTGTGGGAGCAGAAACGGATTTGTAGCAGCGAAGTTCCATTTCCTCCATGACAATTCCCTCAAAATGAAAGTTATGCAATTAATTAACAATGAATTACCAGACTTGAATCTAAAATTAATTCCGAGAAATCCTCTAACCATCCGATATCTTTTCAGAGCCAAAGACAGATTAAGCCCACCTTTGATGTCCAACATAGTCTATAAATACACTTGTCCCAGATGTAATCGGGGTACTCATGTTCTTGGACATCGATGATTTTAAAATTATTGGATCAGCCAGTAGAATCCACTTTAATCAAAACTAATGTACTGAATTTAAATGCCCAGTCCTCCTCAGTTCAGTTGTTCATAGCCTAACTACTTGTTTGTTTACTTCAGTTCTCAGTCTTTTGTCTTTTGTATGGTTCTGCGTACGTGTGTATTTTTCCCCTCTCTGTCCTTCAGTCACTCTCCAACTTTTACTCTGGTAGGTTGTCTTTCCAACCTAGTGTTTTATTGTACAGTAATTTTTACATTTCAAATCTTTTAGTGCTTTAGTGTTCAATTGCAAATATTGTACCGTGTTTTATTAATGACAAGTCTTATATGTGTGTATTCTTATCAATTCCTCAGCCTTGAAGATGCATCGAAGCGATGTGAAACGTCGGCAATAAATCTTATACACGCTGAGACATGCCTTTACCTCTCCACTTTGTTATTATTATATATATATATATATATATATATATATATATATATATATATATATATATATAATATATATGTGTGTGTGTGTGTGTGTGTGTGTGTGTGTGTGTGTGTGTGTGTGTGTGTGTGTGTGTGTGTGTCTGTGTGTCTGTATTTCACATAAAGATTAATGCATATACTATTTGTCTATCAATGGTAAAACCAATATATGTATATATATTATAATCATGATTGCCCTATGCCGGTGTAGGTATTCTTTGGTTCAGCTGTCCTTTAGGTTGATATATCGTTGACTTGTTTCAATCAACTTTTTGTTCGTCTAATGACCCGGATATGGTCCGATCACGCGTTGGTGATGGAGTTTTCCATTATAACGTCATGGAACAATTTGGTCCGAATATAATCGCTTTCCTTGGCTTTGGTATAGTTTTTAATTCTGTTTTGAGAATCATTAGTGTCTGGACGTCTTCGAAGGATTTAGGAACACCTGGGAATTGGAATTATCTCTGCGGAATGTAAATGTTAAACTTTAAACTTAAATCTTTAACAATTTTGATATTATTCGATATTTTATTCAAATGATTGTGTGTTTTAAGCTGTGGGTCTAATAGTGATGGTTTCATTTGTCCCCAGGAATGTTTCAATTGGCCCATGATGGTTTGGGGAAGTTACGCTCCTGGTTAAATGAGCATTTAATATGGCCGATAGAGAAAGTGGTTGTATTAGTATCGGAAGAGTGACCTCAGACGTGTCATTGACTTGGATAATTGGTTCTGTTTCTTTTATTTTAATATTTCCTTATGTCTCAAGTTTCTTTTATTCTAATATTTCCCTATATTTGAAGTTTGGGTTTATAAACCGTTTCCTTTATTACCAGGGGCTTGTTAGATTTCCTGAATAAATTCTATATATTTTTTTATAAATCCAGGATTTAATTTAGAAGCCTTTAGTTTGGGATGAGAGAGAGAGAGAGAGAGAGAGAGAGAGAGAGAGAGAGAGAGAGAGAGAGAGAGAGAGAAATATGAGGTCCAATTTGGAGTGAGAAAAGAATACCACACATATAGCCCCATCTGAGGCATAACACACACACACACACACACACACACACAAAATATATAAATAATATATATATGGATATATATATATATATATATATATATATATTATATATATATGTATATATATATATATCTAGTATATATAGATATATATATATATATATATATATATTATATATATATATGTATATCTATATATATATATATATATATATATATATATATATATATATCTATACTATATTAGATATATATATATATATCGTATATTTATGATCTATCTATATATATATATATAGTATATATGATATATATATAATAATATATATATATAATATAATACTATATATAACTATATATATATATATATATATATATATACATATATATAATATACTATATCTATATATATATATATATATATATATATATATATATATATATATATATATAGTTACTATATATATATATATATATATATATAATATATATATATTATATATAGTATAATATATATATATATATATATATATATATTTTATATATATATATACTGTTATATACTGTTAAGTTGTGAAATACTTCCAGTTCGTAGTAGTATTTGCTTTCATGCATCTACTCATTAACTTTATATTTCTTCGTTCAGCTATTCACATTATTTTTTCCTAACAAATTTAAGATTGAATCTCGGCTTCCCTCAAAAAATGCAATTTGAGAAAATAATTAAGTCTTCGTCATTTCCTTTAGTAGTGCAAAGGAGCCTTTTTAATTAAGAAATAAAAATTGGATATTAAATGCGCATTATATGAAGTATATTTTCGTCATTGCTACCAGTTCGCTAATTTTGTATCATAAAAATAAAAATAAATTATTGCCAGTTTCTCCACAATATGCGAAAAGAAATGTCTTGGTCTTCCAGATCTGTTTTCCAATTCTCTTTCTTTCGTATATTTTGTTCTTTAAAGTCGAGCTTCCAATGACAGAGAAATGGCATTCATCCACTTTGCAATTTAGATCGCCTTTTTGTTTCGACGACGGCAGAAGCGTTTCGCAAAGATCAACCAAACGATTTGAGTAACTTCGATACTTAGTGGAATTTATACTATAAGTTTTACGAGTGGGAGTAGATGCTGGAAGGACAACGTCTTAAGGTTGGGAGTTTTAAGAGAGAGACAGAGACGGACAGACAGACAGACAGAGAGACAGACAGACAGGCAGAGAGAGAGGAAAAGCGGTAAACTGACTGAAAATATGCTACCTGAGCCTATTTAGAAGAGATCATTACGAGTAATTATCACTTAAACAAAAGAAAATTGCCGCTTTCAACTCTTATTACGCCTTATTATGCATAATTCTCTTTGTTTATACTGATGCGTGTCAAGATTTACTCCTGTGTTCTGCCTTCTTCTGCTATTTTTACTTTACTTTTCCTCTTTCAGTGTTTCAGTTTTCTGCATCTAAGAAATCGCGGCTGCAAATCCTCCCCGATTTCTTAGATGAAGAGCTGGGATGCTTGAGGGAGCGCTTTCGGAGATTGGGATACTCTTAAGTACAGGCTGGAGCGGCCACGCACCAGAGCAGGAAAAAACTCTTTTGTGATGAGGGAAAGGAAGGAAACGGAAAATTTGAGTAGGAATAAAATAAATGCAGAACCGGACAACAGCGCTATTACACCCGTCAATAGGAAGATAGATACTTTAAAATTGATAGGTAGTTACAGAACGTCATTAGGAATAAAATAGTTAGAAACAACTAGGAAGAGGGAAGAATTGGGTGAACATGGTTGCATATGTAGACTGTGAAGAACGTTACTTTAGTGAAAAGGGCAAATCCTACAAAGACTATAGGAAAGCAACATAAACAAAACTTTAGGCGCTACAATCAGTCGTCGGCAGTTACAATGCACTCTTAGGAAAAGACCACAAATAGACTAGGAGATTATAAACTTTCTATACAAGAATATTAACAAAACGCTCAGACTGGTTGTACAAAATGCCTATATAACATGTGTAAGCAGTGAAATGACAGCCAATACTGGAAGTTGATTTGAAGACAACCATTGCAGAAGTATCGTAAACGCTACAATAGGAAAGAGGACACACAAAAACACAAGAGACCACATGGACGAGGCTCACCTCGAAGAAGCCGCATTTAGGTTTTAGTTTCCGAACTGAATTTTCTAATATCAGGAACCATGCTTTTAATTGTAGAATTGAGCTCCAGAAAGAACAGTTCACAATATAAGATCATGTCAAACATCCTGATCACTTAACTACCCTCGAGTCATTATACATTGTGTCCTTCATTAAATGGTAATACTTCTTCAGCCACTCTACCTGGCATAGTTAACGTCGTCACCTGCATTTGACGACAGGTCGTTCCATCTTCTCTCCTCATGGACGGTTAGTGTTTTGGGTGTTCTCTTTCTTTTAACTGTTTTTACTTTTTTTTTTTAATACATGTGAGTTCTCTTTGTGTTTTGTGGTTTTATATGTTATTTATTTGTCTTATTGCTCTTTGCAGACTGACGATGCACAGATGTTTCATGTGCGAAACGTTTCGTTATAATAAACTTGATAATTTTACAACTCGTAACATGGACACCCTCTGAAGATTTGTGTGTGTGTGTATATATATATATATATATATATATATATATATATATAGATATATATATATATATATATATATATATGTATGTATATATATATATGTATATATATATAGATACATATATACATATATACATACATACACACACACACACACACACACACACACATATATATATATATATATATATATATATATATATATATATATATATGTAGAAGCCAGGTACTATGTCGTACCTCTAAGTAAATGGGGATGCAATCCACAATGAAGTAAATTCCTCTTGTAGTTTAAAATATATATTTCTTGTATAGGATTAAAGCTTTCGACCATCAACTGTGGTCTTGTTCACTAAAGTGTGATATGTCACCTCAAGGAACTAACAAGTAAGAGCACAAACATTTGAAAAAACAACGGTTAGGTAACAAGCTAGTTCATATATGAATGATCAGGCGGTTGAGCCCTCGTTCTTTCCAGGTTCCTTGAGGTGACATATCACACTTTAGTGAACAAGACCACAGTTGATGGTCGAAAGCTTTAATCCTATACAAGAAATATATATTTTTTAAACTACAAGAGGAATTTACTTCATTGTGGATTGTATCCCCATATATATATATATATATATATATATATATATATATATATATATATATATATATATATATATATATATATATATATATATATAAGGCTGACAGTCGTACTGAGTATATGTGTATGTTCACTATAGACAGCAGAACTACTGGACCGGATTGAACCAAAGTCGGATCATATATGCATATTTCATAGCAGATGGTTTTTAAAACTTTCAACGTAGTACCGTTTTGATCCTGATATCCTACCGGATATCCAGCTATGCTAACGTGTTCATTATTATTCATAGAAAAAACGAAAGCATTATTCATATACAATGTTTCACGCGTATTGCAAATATTCTCTTACTTTTCTTCTACGATAAAAAATGACAATGATATTAGTGGAGGGTATCCGTGGACCGTTTTGATCCGAATATTAGGCCGAATATCCGGCTGAATATCCGGCCATTCTAACTTCCGCAATATTAGTTGTAGAGAAAATAAGAAAACATTATTCTGTAAGGACTTTTCGCAAATTAACCGGATATCTTCTGGAATATCTTGAAGACTGGCATCTAAAGATAATGCATTCCCATTTTGGGGGGCATCAATTTGAATCTCCTCTCCAAACGCTTTAAGCTTCTCACATGCCCGGATAGAAATGAATAGATGAGCAAAGTTTTAACCGCGTGCTTTGTACAAGAAATAAACAAACACAAAAACTGACAATAAGCTTTGGGAATTTGATAAGAAGAAATAGTGTGTCATTTGTGTAAGTGGGAACGTCACATCATGCAAACTTTTCTTTATACAATTTCCACTTTTACCCGCAATCCTGCTTCCTACATCTGTCCCTGACTGGGAGTGAATCACTTTACATTGTTGTGAAAATACTTCATCATCATCATTCTCTCTTGTGTACGCGATTCACGAGTAATTATGGAAAGGCAGAAAAATCTCTTTCATAAATTCCTGTAATGACTTATAAAGAAAAATACATAATAGCAATCTTCATTCTCTTTTCGACTCGCTAATCAAAACTGAACATTCACATGCCCGGGAAATCGAGTCTTTTTATTCCCGCGAAGAGTTTACGACCATTCTTTTAACCCTGTTAATCATAACTTTACATAATGACCCCAGTGATCTATCGAGCGTGATGACATCATCGGCTTTTGGCAGTGAGTTCTCATACAAAAACAGGGACTTTTTTTTTTTTTTTTTTTTTTTTTTTTTTTTTTTTTTTTTTTACCAGCTGCTTCTTTGTCTGACTGCTTGTCCGTGTCTCCGTCTGCCTGGTAAACTCTCTCACAAGGGCGAAGTCCTGGGTTGAATTCGCGAGCGAAAAAGAAGCAATCTAGCTCAAGTGCATGATGGTCAATCTCTCTCTCTCTCTCTCTCTCCACTCTTGTTCGTTGTCTCGACATCTTTCCGTTATTCCTCTGGTGTTCAATAAATTGTAATTTCTCTGCGAGTTACAAACTGTAGACAGACATTTGTTTAGTCCTTTTACTGTACTCATGCAAATAAAATTTCATTCATGTCTGGATAAATTTCCTGTTTTGTATTTATTTTATTACTTGATCACCACAGAGTCGTTCATTATTGTCAGTGTAAATTTTTTCTCAGCCAGCTTATTCGTGCGTGTTTTATACATAGTTCCATATCAATTGTTTTTATTTGGAATGGGAAAGGATTATCAATAAATAGCATATTAATGCATATCTTTGTTATATTTTTCATATATATCGTTTGTGAAATAACTATTCATAAAAATCCGGTAGAGTAGATTTCAATAACTTTTGAAATCAATTGCTTCAGAATATATAGATCAAAACGAATACTTTTGTCATATTTGTAAGCGCAAAATCAAATTTAACAGACTGAACACTGAAAAAATAGTTATAAAGCATTACTCTTCCAGTGTGCTTTACCTGGAGGTTCAAACACAGATTTTTCTCCTGAATATCGTTATTCATATCCAAAGCGAACCAAAGCGTGATAAACGAGGTTAAGGGAAAATATGAATAAGCATACAATGGAACATTACGTTTAAATAATAGTAAATGGCATAATGCATATCTGTGAATCTTCTTTTTAGTATCACGTTCTGTAGTCACTTTACACTCGCTGTTGACGGCATGAAGACTGACAGAACCGGGGACGATGAGAGGTCACCTTCATAAAACCTTTCGTAAAAGTACACCGGGAAATTTCCTCTCATCCTTGCACAGTGCTTTGATATTACATGATGGCTGAATACTGAGGGTGGGTCGAACTTAAAACATTTTTGACAGTTTGTTCGTCTTAAGCAAGCATAAAAAATAGCAGAGCCGAAGTCTTCAACTGAAACCTTAGTTGAAAGGGACTGTAGTCTCCATAAGTTGTTATTCATTTTCCTTTAATAAATCAAACCCGACATACGGGAATGGGTATTTATTATAGGTGTATGCAAAGACTGATCATAGTGTACCATTGATATTCTGTTCGTAAAGAGACTGTTCGAGGAAACAAATTATGGAAGGCTACATCTGCACCTCAGAAGGTTTGAACAGTTGGAGAAACAGACGCATTGATCTGTAATGGTCCACCTCTGATAAGGCTTAATAAAGATGTGGAGATATAGAAAAAGAAGGGAAGATATGAACAGATGCACAGAAATTTAGATATATGCGAGGTAGATGAAACAAACTAAGGGAACAATCATTCCTAAACCAAAACTGACCAGAAATGAGACTATATTAGTAATCAATTACAGTAAATATCAAAAGGGGCAGTTTTCAACATGAATACTTTGTCGAAGAAAGTCATATAAAATTACCTAGCAGAAATAATATTAAATCTTTAATTAGCAAAGGGAGCCTATCCACAGATCAATTTTTTTTTCTTTGTGCGGTGTGGTTTAAAGGAAATATGCCAATCTTCTGGAGATGGGAAAGAAAAAGAATAGTTAAATACGGGAGAAAGTGAGACAGGTGGGGACGGGGAAATATTGGGGATGAATTTGAGAACATTTTGTATGAAATTCTATATTCTGAAGGATATTAAAAGCAGAAGGGAAGGGTATTCAGTAAACGGATATTAGAATAAAATTAATAAAAGAAGATAAATGCTGCTTAAATCCATAGTAATCGAATTGTAAATGAGTGATTATTATGAAATATCGCTGAAAATAGTAGACGAAATCGAAATTCAATGCTGCAAGATTTTAACGGGTCAATGGCAGTTTGCGAATGGCTGTAAAAGTGAGTGTAGAAGATGTACGTCGTTGTTTCCAAATCTGAATGCTGGAAGAACATAAAAAGTTGTTGATGGAATAACTAGTGGGGTTCGGCAGTATACACCAATGAGAAAATCTACCAAAAGATTTGGTAACATTAATAATGATACATTTATTAAACAAGTTGAAAAGTTACATGTGAAAGTTTGATTTGGGAAGTAAAACTGAGAACTGAAGACCTAATGGGAGAAGACCAGGGTCGTCTCAGTGAGTGTGTTGGTCAACTGTATTTATGGAAAATTGGAGGTGTTGATAAAGTATGACCTAGAAGTAATTAGTAAAATTCATGATATTAAAGCTGGGATTATGATATAAAACGGAAAGACAACAGGGTTGATGCATGCTTGGATAGGAGACAATAGTATTCGATGAATCCTTTGCTGTTCAACAGAGATGATGTAATGCATGGGGTCGTCCAAAGACGAAGAGTTGTAGGCGTAATCTGGAAGAACCTGTGAACTGAATTAAATTCGTCAATACTAAATGATGTTGACAATGGAAGAAAGCTACAGGTATTAGTTAATGCGTTTATAAGAGGGATATGGAAATTGGACAGAAATTAGAAGAATAGATCACTTAGCTATTTACGAGTGAATGTTATATGATGTGTGATCAGAAAACATCCAAGAAATAATGAAGTGAAGCCAGGAATATTTGTAGAATATTTACGGGAGTTAAAAGGAATTAGACAATTTCAAAGTCCACGATGTAATAAGGAGACAGAGATTTTTGAGCATATATATATATAACTCCATCAAAATGATAATGCAATTTCTTTTTTATATCACCAAAATGTTATAAGTATAAAAAACCTCATTGCTTCTATTCTTTGAACGCCCCTTGAAACATCAAAGGAAAATTAGACTATTTCAAATGCGTCAGTGAAAATGTCATGGATTAAACAATCCAATTAGGTTTTCCAGCTCCATTAATTATTCTTCCCAAAGAACTTTGTCAAAAGTCCAATGTTATGCACGTCACGTGCCACGCACTGAGTCTCCTCCTATAATAGTTCATAATGCAATATAAACCTGTATTACAATATATATATATATCATATATATATATATATATATATATATATATATATATACAGGTGTGCGTGTGTGTGTTTATGCGTGTATGCCTCTCGTAGCACAGTAGTAGCGTACTGGTCACCGGTAGCAGATAATTTGACACCCAGTAAATTTCACTCCCGGTAAATTTCTCTCCCAATCTTGGAAAAATGCAAAATTCGTTAA
This sequence comes from Macrobrachium nipponense, assembly GCF_015104395.2. Taxonomy (NCBI): domain Eukaryota; kingdom Metazoa; phylum Arthropoda; class Malacostraca; order Decapoda; family Palaemonidae; genus Macrobrachium; species Macrobrachium nipponense. Next base: position 54,288,295 of record NC_061092.1, read on the forward strand.
AAACTGTGGAAAACCTTTATCACTCTAAACTATGAAATAAATATTTACAGCATAAACAAGTAAATATGAATATAAGAAAAGGGAAACAAATATTAGTAAAAGTCGTCAATAATGTTTTATTGCTTTGTAATGAAAAAAGGTGAAATAAAAGTAAAGCATAAATGTCATCATATCAGACTAAAACAAGAAATAATATAAAAGGTACAACAAAAAGCAAAGCATAAAAATGTGACCGAATCTTCAATAATGACGAAGGTTGCGAGTTATTATTCGTGAAAAATCCATCATTTTTAGGGACTATATCGCTCAATATTAATCCGTAGCTGTTTTCTTATGTCTGTATACTTTTTTTTCCTGCAGATCTCGCCTTGATCAAGTTGAATGTATTTCAGTTGGCTAAGTATTCTTCCTTTTTCAGTGCGGTAATTAATTTCCATAGATTCGGATGTGTGCAAGTTACAGAACATTTGTACCAATGCGTTGAGATATCCCTCTAAATGGTTGTTAATGCACAGCTTATCCCTACTAGCAACGGGAAACATAAGACAAGTTCTTCGCAGCCTAATTCCTCTACCTCTCACACATCCGAAGTACGATATTCCAAAATAAGACTCAAGTCCTTGTGGAAGATCGTCGTCACATACAAGTGCTTCGAATCCATGAGTTGCATCATCTGCTTATAATGCTAAACTCATTATCATAATGATTTTTGTTTTTAAAGATAGATCCACATTCTTCTTCGTACACATTTTGAGAGAGATGGAAAGAAGATGAAAGCACCAGGAAACAGAGATAAAATGCTATTATTGAGTACTTTTTCAAAATCCATCATAAGTTTTTTAGGGCTCAGTCCTTGATCCTTGACTTTATTCAGTTAGCTTATGGAAGAGGCGGGTGTAAGATTCTTGATTCTTGTTTGGAAGCAGCGCAAACAATCGTGGCGTACTAAATGAACCGAAAGGAACATTAAGCGTGTACTACAACAATAAAATATAGTTGGGCGGTTCCATCAACTGCCCGTGTTTTATATTCACTAGGTCATCAAGCCACTTAGTTGCAAACAAGAGTAATCTGGCCACATAATTTTCACCACTATCAAACTGCGAGAAAACTCCGCCACTCTCGAGGAACTTGCATTCATCGGGGATCTCACAACCTAATTGACTTTGAGTGACAGGAGGGATATTTCCTTTTGCGTGAAGCCAATTCCTTATATTGCGAATTACATACGAAGGGGAGGACATGTGGGCCATTTCCCAAACGTTTTACAAGTATTCGCAATGAATGAACTCGAGGACTCCAGGGAAGAAATTGCATGTACTTTCAAGACCGCCAAAGTTTTGCAACTTTGGGTTTTGCAGCACACGAACTATGATAATGTTCCCCAACGTGATTAATTATGGCATCAGCTTCATCCTGTGTGATGGTGTGAACTCTAGCTTTAAAGGACTTGTTTTCCCATTTCCAGTAAGTCTTATATCCAGCATTTCATCTGGAAAAGGTATACGAGGGTAAGCTAGCTTTTTTGGATGTTTTAGTCTCAAAAGAGCACAATCATTTCCATACTGCTATTTACAGGAAGAAGACATTTACGGGTCTTGGCTCCAATTTTTATAGCTTTTGCTTTTTTTTATTTTAAAGTCAATGCCATTTATACGCTTGTACATAGAGCTTTTACTTTAAACTCTAATTGGGCTGCTTTTCACTGCGGAATTGTATTTTTAACCATTAATAGTTTCACAACCAAACTTATTTACAAAATCATTGACCAGGTCCTTGATAAGAAATTTCCCCCTCCCAGTCCAAAACTTCATATGTATGCCATCTTTCCATATTTAGCAAATAACCATCATTTTCAGAACCAAGTTATCAAGATAATCCACAAAACCCATTCGAGCCATCAACCTGAAACTTATTCCAAAAAATCCCAGAACTATTGGCTCAGTGTTTTCTGTGAAAGATCGGCTCTGTCCTCTGATGACGTCGGGTGTAGTATATGAGTACAAGTGGCCCGGATGTAATTCGGGTAATTATGTGGGTTCGACCCGACGTCTACTCAAGGTAAGAGCCGATTCCCATATTGGAATAAGTTATCGCACTGGTTGCAGACTGTCCAACCCGGAATTGTCTAACATCAGAAACCATGCCTACAACTGTAAAACACCTATTAAGTACGATTATATTCTAAATTATAGTCCAAGCAAAAGAAATATCAGAATTGCTTATACTCGAGAACCTAAATATCAAATTGAAAGTTCCTTCTCTTATTCACCAAACGACGGCTGTTCCATTGTTTATTCCCTTGTTTTGTTGTTTATATTTTCGGTTCTCTGGTCTGTAGGTTTGTGTGAATTTTTAGTATGGGTTTTGCCCTTGCTTTGAAAGGTTAGTGTTTGTCCCGCAAGTATGTCTGTTATTTTACTTAATGTTTTAATTATTATTACTATTATTCCATTTCTATTTTATTTTGCAGTTTTTAGTATCGCCCACACGCGCCCCCCTCTTTTATCTTTATTTTTTAATTCCCTTCTTTTATGTGTATGTGATTTTATCTAA
>NC_061092.1:54295850-54338350 GCF_015104395.2 Macrobrachium nipponense
TCTTTTATGTACCGTTAATCGATTTTCCTAAATCCCTTCTCTGTTATAATATTGTACTGGAATTATTTTAATGTATAGGAATTATTTTTATGTATTTTCAGATGTGTTTCACTATCTTCTCTACATCTGCTCCTCTTCCACGCTTTTACTCGGGATGCTGTCTACCAATCACTTTCATTCGAAAACCTTTGGCTGTTACTCAGCTTCTCTTGTGAAGGATTTGCAGTTCACGCATCTAAATGAAAATTTGAGCTCTCTCTCTCTCTCTCTCTCTCTCTCTCTCTCTCTCTCTCTCTCTCTCTCTCTGCAGTCGTATGTTCTGTGAGCAATGAAATATTTATTAAGTATATCTTAATGTAGTGACTTCGTGGTTATAACAACAATTACCCGTTTTAGGAAATATTTCTAAGGAAACACAAGAAGGTTATCGAATTAATTTCTTTTACAACTGTTCGAATGAACAGCGGATATGTTTTTGGAGTTCGGAGAAGGAAATGTCTTCTTTTTATATCAAGAATAATAACTTGTGCAGCGTCTCATAATCTTTGCTCAATGCGTTTGTGTCTGTATTTTATTTTATTCTTTTCTCTGATATAAAAATGGCTGGAGTCATGATACTAAATGGGAGGAACGTTATTAACTATTATTTTCATAAGTTTAGTGTTTTCTACAATATGCTAATTTATGGATGGTTTATATATATATATATATATATATATATATATATATATATATATATACTATATATATATATATATATATTATATATATATATATATAATAAAAGAGCAACATTGATAAAAAACAAACTAAAGTAGAGGATATTCTAACAGCAAGTAAGAAAAAGAAATGGACGTGGGCAGGACATATAATGCGAATGTCAGAAAATAGATGGACGGAAAAAAATAAGACAATGGGTCTCTAGAGATTGCAAATGAAACAGGTGAAGGAAGAAAAGACGATGGAATGATGAGCTCAGAAAATTTGCGGGTCTATATAGAAAGGCATAGAAAGACCATAAACCGAAGGGAGTGGAATGATATATAATACTAATAATAATAATAATAATAATAATAATAATAATAAAAATAATCTATAATAATAAATAATAAAGTATCACTCATTGATGTCGCAATACCATGGGACACCAGAGTTGAAGAGAAAGAGAGGGAAAAAATGGATAAGTATCAAGATCTGAAAATAGAAATAAGAAGGATATGGGATATGCCAGTGGAAATTGTACCCATAATCATAGGAACACTGGGCACGATCCCAAGATCCCTGAAAAGGAATCTAAGAAAACTAGACGCTGAAGTAGCTCCAGGACTCATGCAGAAGAGTGTGATCCTAGAAACGGCGCACATAGTAAGAAAAGTGATGGACTCCTAAGGAGGCAGGATGGAACCCGGAACCCCACACTATAAATACCACCCAGTCGAATTGGAGGACTGTGATAGAGCAAAAAAAATAAATAAATAAATAAATAAATGATAATAATAATAATAACAATAATAATAATAAGTGTCAGTAATGTGGTTACATCATAACGATAATGTTCTTGCCAATTTTCATCGTATTGTTCTTCACCTTCTATAAAAGAAAAAAAAATAGGCTTTTACTGAAGCTCTTCATCTTTTAAATCCTCTCACAATGGCGAAGAAAAAAAAAATATTTATATCGTATTATGGTAAAACCTCAATATAACATAAAAGTATATTCTCTCTCTCTCTCTCTCTCTCATATTGGGAGAAATATTGGCCAATTATTTAGAAGTATCGCTGAAATCAGAGAAGCGAGCAATAAGTAAATTATAAAAGATAATATATAAGAATAATTCGCTTAATATTATTATTATGATTATTATTATTATATTATTATTATTATCCCCATTCCATTATTATTATTATTATTATTAGGAAGGAGGCCTTGTCTGAGGGCAGTAGCATTGAATACAATAGCTGTTTCAACGGCATTTAATTTTATATAGAATTTTCTCAATTCTTCTTATTATCTTTTTTCTCGTCAGCATGTAGCTGGTGTATTATAACGAAACACAGAAATTATTGACCATACACCGGACCGGAAGCGGACAGGTAGCGGGTTAGGCTTGTTTTCGAGAAAAAAGATAATAAGAAGAATTGAGAAGATTCTATATAAATTAAATGACGTTGAAACAGCTATTATTATTATTATTATTATTATTATTATTATTATTATTATTATTATTATTATTATTATTATGGAACAAGCCCACAGGGACCACTGACTTGAAATTCAAGCTTCCAAAGAATATGGTGCTCATTAAGAAGAGGTAAGACGGGGTACAGGGAGTACAAAGATAAGAGATATCATTTATCAAAAAATAAATAAATAAATATATATATATATATATATATATATATATATATATATATATATATATAAAATAAACATAACAAATAGATAAACAAGGCGCGATCCAATCTCCATTTTACTGGGGCAAGATTTTCCCCTCACGCTTAAGTTGTAAACACTATATTCCTAACTTAACGCAAAGTGGTCTTCGCAATCAGTACTCATACTTACTACACATACTTGCAACAAGGATCAAATAAAAAGGACACAAATTGAACACATTCATATATTCTCAGTTATAAGTGGAAACACAAAATAATCGAACAGAAACATAGCATCGAAATACAATACCCCAAATTAATTACAACGTTTGGTCAAGTACATCGCTGTTTCACCAACAAAAGTTTAAATAAGTAAACTATATTGAGTAAGAAATAATTTTTCTGTACTATTTAACATGCTCTTTATTTATTTATTTATTTATTTTTTTTTTTTTTTTGCATTTTCATTCTAATAAATAGAATATAAATGTCCTATAAAAAAAATTCATGTATTATTTTAGAACTGTTTAGGCTTTCTAATAGACATTTTCTAACCCTCCCAACAACAACAACAACAACAACAAACAACAACAAAGTAGTTTGTAGGCTTATTCCCGAGTCAGCGAAATACAAAGAGTAAAGAAATAAAAGTAATCCAGAAATTTTTGAAATTTTATTCAAGTGCAACTAATTGTAGTTGCTGCAGTTTCACATGCGTATAAGAGTTCAAAGAAGATAAAAAGTATATTCATGTCGGACATAAAAGCCCAGTAACTGAAAGTAAAATGCCAGAGAATTAGGTTGGCCCAGAGGCCTGTACCGAAAGACTGATGACATCAAGGAACAAGGACGCCTCCTCATACTTTCCAGGTAATATGTTGAATTAAAGTTTATGAGGCTTTCCCCATGCAACGCATAAGTTCTATAGAATTAAGGATCTATAAAGCTGCTGTGTGAAACGAAATGTTAAAATTTAAGGTTTATAATCACTATAACTATTATAAACTTGTAAAGGTTAAGGTTTATAATAATCATTAATCATTATAATGACACAGGAACGCACTACCAGGGTATAGCTAAGCTCATTTGGGTCATACAAATATTGTAGTGACAACAGTATATTAGGATTCCCTAAACATAATGAGAGATATAAGCATCTACATCTTATAGAATGTAGCATTTAGATCCAAAATAGTCTCAAGGACTTTATATATTTCCTTAAGTGGAGAGAACGCCGATGTAAATGCTTCCTTTTTAAAAACAAAAGGATTGAGCTTCCTGTTAACGCTTAGTCACTCTTACTTGCTAGCCATGATACTACTGTTACCACTGAAGAGCCTGCAAATAAAAACAGCTTTGTTTTACAGTTCTATTTTGTTGGATTAAATATTCCTAGAATTTTGTGATAAATTAGTCCCATCTTCAAAGATTCTAATTTACGGTGTTCTGGAGATCATTGAGAACCCAGGGTCAAATAAGTAACAAGTGTGCATGGGTGACCCCTGCCAGTCGATCTATTATTGGAATAAATCCTATAATGGATTAGTCTATTTTAATTGGGTATAAAGAAGGTCTTTTGAGTGGTCAAATTATGTCTCAAACTAACTGAATCGCATTTAATGGCGTAGCAATAGTGTCAGTTATCTGGATGCGTTTAAAAAATTGCGGCTTGTCCATTGTTATTTGTGAATAAAGTTCTTTCCGAAGTAAAAAGGTATTTCATAATGATGAAAAGAAAGCTCGAAACAAAGGAAGGAATAAGGTCATTAAGATTATTTCTGGCTCTGATTTTGAAAACTTTCGCTAAATTTTATCTGATATCAACCATGAGTTTGTTTTCGGACATGGCGATGCTCTTAGCAGAAAGCGTTCAGTATTTAAAAGGAAAGACTTGTTCCTAAGGGATAAATTATGTCTTCAGTACGTCTCACGTTGGTGGAATAGCGAGAGATTTGGATGGTTGGTTGGGGAGCACAGAAGTGGCAAATGAAGGCAGGAGTGTGGTTGTCATGCTTAGTTGGCATGAAGATCAGCGAATGGAATTTCAACGCCAAAAGCGTAATGAAAAATAGTTTCAGGTATAGAGTGTTGTTTGATAGGATCTCCGCCACTTTAGGAAACAGACCTTTCTTAAAATGAACGTTGGCAGTGAAAACAACGTCTGAAGAAGCATTCTCAAAGAGCATTGTCCAGAATAAAAAAAAAAAAATAATAATAAATTCTTGAACGAACCGACTCCTTACAAACGGCCACGAAGCAGACATCTATGAAACACAGTTCATTCTACCTTGAAGAGTAGTATTCCAGAAGTCTTTGAATAAGTGAGGTTACAATATACAAAAATCATCAAAATATAGGTTTTGTATTGCTCATTAAGGAGAGGACATAAAAACTAATTTCATATCATTATTGTCATTTTGTATTCGTATGTTTCGCATGGGCTTTCCTTTTGTGTATTGGGAAATTATCATAAAACTATGAATGACAATTAGGTGACAACATCACAGAAAAATTGACGTATCTATCTCCCGATGATTATACAACAACAAATAAAATTATGTCGGTACATCTATTGCGCATGTGTCTGTGAAATAACGTGTGTGTGTGTGTGTGTGTGTGTGTGTGTGTGTGTGTGTGTGTGTGTGTGTGTGTGTGTTTGCATGTTTATGTGCATAGGCCCCTATTTGTTTGAAAGATAGAGCAACTGTTTTTCACAACACCAAAAAGCTTTAAGTTATTCGGCTAAGAATAAGTCAAAAGTGGAGTTACGTTGGAATATTTACTACGCGTATGTCTGTGAGGGTGTGTGTGTTTGCGTGCTTGTTGCTATAATAGAGATAGAAAGACCATTGTCCTTCAACATCAAGAAGCTTTGGGTTATTCGACTGAGATAAGAAGGAAAGATCAAGAAATAACGGTTATCCAGAAAGAGAGAGGAGAGAGACGAGCAACGTTAAAGCCTTCAGTTATTTGGTCGCTCAAATTCCATAGAAAGAAATTTCTACCAAATTTTATTATATGATAAAAGGAATTGAGTTCATCCAGCCAAGTCAGTCTCCGCTTTCAAATGACTTCCACCAGTCTCTTCACTAACTACTCCTACTCATATCTCCCCACCACAACACCACCACCAACCCCCTTCGTCTGGAGCCTCCCATTCCTCTTCCTTGCCGGTATTCGTTCTTTGTGCCTCTTACCCCTCCACTTTCTCTCGTCATTTTCCCTCATCCTTCTTTCCCTTTTTCTCTTCTTCCCATTCCATCCTACTGATCCCAATCCTTTCTCGCTGGAGGACATAAACATAAATTTATACTTTCGTTCTGGCTATTCATTGCCATCTTAAATTTCCTGAGGCGTAAATGAATCTTGGGGGATGTCAAAGAAACATAATTCGCTCCCCACGAAATGCAAAGAGAATGTGTAAAGTACGTTTATGCAAAATATCATACACACACACACACACACACACACACATATATATATATATATATATATATATATATATATATATATATATGTGTGTGTGTGTGTGTGTGTGTGTGTGTGTGTGTGTGTGTGTGTGTGTGTGGTGTCCTTAAATTCAAGGTAGAAGGTGAGTGAAACTGGAACTTTAAACAAGTACTTTCGTAGTTTATTTCTACATTCTCAAGCACGTGCTCCTTCGTGCTACATTGAATATGGATCTACTATTTCTATCTATCTATCTATCGAGTGTCTTTTTGTCCAAATAGACCGGGCATTCTAACTTCAGAGTCACTGGTTGTTAAGAAGAGGAAACCGAGATTGAACGACAACTCGTCCTGTATTCAACTAGCTATCGTGTGATTTCAAAGTGGGTACTGAAGTAGATCGTTAGACATTTTACTTTGGGTTTGGTAGTTTTTTTACACTTCATTGTTTTAGTTTGCGATTGTTTCTTTTTTTCTCGCTCGTAATTCTATGATTCCTTTATTAGTTTGTATTTGCTGTTCGTTTTATGTTTTTTTCGTCTTGGAGAGATAGGGGTTGGTTGAATTTGCAACTTGTAGACGTACCTTGGATTACGTGTGCATATAGCTTGAGACAGGATGTAGACTCCAACCAGCTAAGATGAACAAAGGGGCTGACGAACAGCGGCAGTTACGTCTGACCGCTATAAGGACTAGTGAAGGGCTGAGAGCAAACCAGCGTGTTCGCGGGTCACCTCAATTCAAGCACAGGGAGCGGCATTTGCCTGAAAGGTGCAAAACAGCCAGCACAAGGTTGTGGGAGAATAGACCTTAAAGCTAAGACTACCTAAAGGCCCAACCAGCAGGCCATGTAACCCCCGTGACCTGCCCTTTTGCCCTACAGTAGGTCTCTAGTGTTTAACGGCTTTATACCCCCATGCAAGAACTACGAAAAGGGCCGGAAATTCTGATCCCCTCGTGACTGGCATAGTCTATAGTCTACACTATGGTGAGGGGTGGTTAAGATGGGTGTCTCCTACTAAAAGTAAAGTTTTAAATTTATATATATATATATATATATATATATATATATATAGATCTATAGATAGATAGATAGATATAATAATCTTAAATTATTTATGTAAAAAAGGTGTAGACTTAAAATGCTATAGTTGCTGTCGGTCTTTTCATTTCAAAATAATGGAAGTAGCTATCATGGTAGTTCACAAAATCTAATATATTCACGTACTGAATAAATCTATTTCCCTGAAAACAGAATCCTTGTTTACATTAAATTTTCTAGCAAAATATTCATTGTACAACAGTGTAAAACCGCGAGGTCTGATTCTTCATTTTGTGAAATCTAATTCTAAATAATGAGCAAATAAAAACACTGGTAAACCATTTATAATAAAAAGAAAAAAAAACAGATCTAACGTATTTTCGGAATCCAATATACTGTACCGACGAATTCGAAAACGCAGAACAAAAACTAATAAGAAAATACTGTCTTACTGATATAACTAATTTCAGACATTATTTTCTAGTGAACGGATATTTACTTTGCATCAACAGACTAGTTATGCATCTAGACATAAAACAAGTGAAATACATCTCAAACTCCAAATCTTAAATAGAAGACCAATTTCTTTAAAGGACAGAGTTGGTTTTCTAATTCATTTTACTCTGTGATTACAAGGCTTCATTACCATTATTTTAGAGGATTTATATTGCAGACATTATAGATGCTCTTAGTAGGCTAACTTTGATGAAGTTGGCCTTATGCCAGCAGGGGTCCTTGTACAAATACAACCTGTAGGAGACAAATGCCTTGTGTGGACAACCAGTGTGATCGAATTCCACTTCAGAAAAAGGTTTTGAATCACGACTGGAAGGTAGCTAATGGGCGTATCCAGAAAAAGTGTGAGCAGATCGAGATGTTAGAAAGTCATGGCGACTATTAGAAATATTCATACAAACGGTTAATTAAAGTGACCACAATTGCTGTCTGTCGTTTCTGTAATAAAAAATGAAATGGTAAATTTTGACACATTTCGTTAACAGAACTGTTTCTTTTCTCTACTTTTATTTTTCTTCTTTAAAACGTAAATTTCTTGCATTAATACATTACGTGTAACAGGTTCATTCTCCTTATCCACAGGTCTTTCTTCATGTATGTATGTATGTATGTATGTATGAATGTATGCCCCTCTGCAGACCAGTAAGTAGCTGACGTTCCAGACCTTCCTGCCTGTGATCTCTGGATAAATCTAAATTGAGTGGAGAGCTTTTTACTTGGCCCTTCAAACCACTCCGGTTCTTTCCTCTGTCTTCTGGCCTTGGAACACCTGGGAGGAGGAGCTATCTGGTAGAGGCTGGTTTAATCGAGTGCGACCTCATGTAAGTGAGGTACGGAATGAAGGGGTTAAGATCTCTCGCACTCTCCCCAACTGCTGAGAAGGAATATTCATCTTAGTAACAGTCACTGGAAGATGAAAGAAGAAATCCTGAATCTGACATGACAAGTATACCATGCCTACATTACAGAGGGCTGGCTAATGTGGTAGAATAAACAAGAATAGCAAATTGTTTTTTGCAGAAAGTTATTGAGAGAAGTTCTCTTGCAGCTCACAAAGTTTTTGCTTACTCGTGCAGTAAGCCTACAAACTACTTTGTTGTAGTTGTTCTTGTTCGGGGGTGGGGATAGGAAAGGCCTATAGAAGAGCCTAAAAAGGTCTGAGAAAGGTGTTCACTTTGGGTGAAAGATACAGGAATTTTAGGATAGGATATTTATAATATATCTATTAAAATAGAAGTTTAAGAACTTAAAAAATGTGCATGTCAAACAGTAGAGAAAAAAAATGTTCTAATAAAATATAGTGTTTTTATTTAAATTTTCGTTGTTGAATCAAGACTCTATTTGATCATAGATTTTACCACGTTTTAATTTACATACCAAATTATGACTATAATGTCTATAACTTACATGTGAGGGGACAATCTTGCATGTGTCTTAAGTAAGCTGGAGCTCGGATCACGTCTTATTTTTTGTATTTTCTTTTAAGGCTCCATCACATTATTTGACAGAAATTGTAACATTTAAGGTTTATCTAATAAAAATTTTCACAACTAAATGATGGCTTTAATGACTGGATTTTCCTTGTTGTCATGGTTTCAATTTATAGTGAAGGCTTTTGTTGGGTTATTCACTGATGCACATCGTCACTTATCATCTACTACCATAATACCTGGTTCCGATTTTAATAAGGAATGACAGCTTGGTCTAGAAGGGATGAAATGGCAGATGTCAAACAACGCATTTAGGTTCAGATGCTTGTAGGACACTGCACATTTCTCTCCCATCTGCTATAGATGGTATGGTGTCTTAGTAATGGAGGCAGATGCATATGAAAGAAATCTGATGTACGAATTACTGGGCAAACCAGTGCCTCGAAGTCAAATAAGAATGAAGACTGTATCAGTTCCAACGCTGCATGTGCCTGCGACCGAAGATTCATTTGCATTGCAAGGTGAGATATTATTAGCTTTGAATGTCTGGTAAAACGTGAGACATTCAGACGTGCATACATTTCATTTAGTATTGATAAGAATTGGAAAATTATTTCTACATCAGAGGAGGACTGAGTAGTTTGGAACCAAAGGACACACACGTGGTTTAATACTGAACCATTATATATCAGTTACAGTCAATTTCCTTTATAAAACCATTGTTTTTTAATGTTAAAAATGATATTATTGTTTTGTCAGATGTATCGAGAATGATGAGGGCGGATAAGAGAGGCCAGAAACGACTTCTGGATGAAATCCTAGGACAAGAATACAAAATTACAAGGAAGAATTTTGTGCAGGATGTGGAATCGGTACCAAAAGGAGAAGATTTGCAACGGGACATAGAGCAACTGAAGAGGGAGAAGAATGATATTAAACATCAATGGGAAGAAGATAAGGTAAAGTGGAAACTAAAGAAAGAAATCTGGGAAACAAAAGAAGTGGGGTGGGAAAATGGGAGAGCTAAATGGGAAAATGAAAGAGCCAAATGGATGGATGATAAAGCACTAACTTTAAGAAGTTCAGGCCCTGAAGCTTATTCGTTGTTAAGTGAGCAGTGGAAATGTCCTTTTCCTTTTTTGCCCGCTTTTTATTGCTGGGCAAGAAAATTTTCTGTAGAACCTGGTATTTTGAACTCCGTGATTAACTTCTTAAGACACAAATCTGAGGTAATGACGAAAATTGAGCTGGTATGTATAATTTCCTTTGACGAATGTAGTATAGCAAAAAGGTGGAGTTATGATAAAGGTACAGATACTTTGTATGCGCCTAAATCTAAAGTGCAATGTGTGATGATAAGAGGTCTCATGAAATCCTATAAACAAATAATATATTATGATTTTGATACAGAAATATCTAAGAATCTACTTTTTAAGTTTATTATTAAGGTTGAAAAGTCTAGATATTCTGTTGTAGATATGGTAACGACTTAGGGCCAACAAATGTTAAATTATGGAATACATCAGGTATTGCTATGGATAACTTGTCATTTATTAATCCAATGGACAACAGGAGGGAAATACATGTGTTTGCAGATGCTCCACACCTAGTAAAGCTTATTAGAAACAATTTTCTTGACCATGGATTTATGTTTCTGGGTGGTACGTACGCTCACAATGGTCCAGTTAGAGAGCTAATAAAGAGGAGCAAAAGTGATCTTCGGACAGCATATAAACTTTCCGAAAATCATGTAAATGTTATAGTCATGCAACGAATAAGAGTTAAACTTGTCGTGCAGTTGCTGTCCGAAACTACCTATAAATCTATTGATCACTTCGGCAACCAACGTAAATTTGAAAACAAGGACTGGAAAAGTACAAGCAAGTTCATTCGGCTTGTTGATAAGTGGTTTGATTTGTTTAATTCTCGAGTGCCAGTAAATAGAAAATCATCACGAAATGCTTTCAGACTAAACCTGGAAACGCAAGACAAAATATTGCAAGAAATGAGTAAAACGGCTAGAAAAATGAAAGTGATGTAAAGTCAAGTGCTCTATCCTTCTCAGAAAGGTCTGGTTATATTCCTGCTCGTCTTTGTTTAAACTAGCTGAAAATGGTCAAATAAAAATTAGGTATGAAGTATATTCAAACTTATAGACTAAATCAGGATGGATTGGAGCACTTTTTTTGGTTGCATAAGGCAAATGGGAGCGTGCTATCAGCACCCATCACCAGTTGCATTTTAACATCGTCTCAGAGCCCAACTTTTAAGAAAAGACAGCACACTTGTAAGTTCAAAGAGCAACATTGAAAACTGCAACAGTAAAAATGTAACATTCGGCGCATTTTCCAATATCTCGCCGACAAGCAAGACACATCGTTCGAAAACGAAGGAAATTCTCTTCAGAAAGAGCTCAGTTTATCAGCAATTTTATTTTGCTTAACAGAATTTGATAGGGATGACCGATCGAATGATTTCAAAGACCACGAAGTCGAAGAACAAACATTGTAATACTGAACAAAAAAATTTATTTACGTCCATTCGTGAAATACACAGCCACCCTCCAGACATCACCATCTTCAGAAGTATGGCAACCGAATATAAAAATAGAAAGTAAAAATATTAATACAGACACCACTGTACAGTTACCAGCAAATGCTTTCGAAGAATACATGAGGTCTACACAAAAGCAGAAATTTTACACTCACACGGACAGTCTTCCTTCAAACATCCATGCGCATAAATATTGGCCCTTTGGAAAATCGAAAGGATTTCTTCTAACGTATACAAAATAATTTATGTTATTTTATTCATCTCTCGCTTTGATTAATCCATAAGCTATACAGAAATAGCTTGAAATCAATGTTAATTTCAGCTCATGAAATATTCATATTCCTTTTGCAATAACCTAATAATTTGATTCCAATAGCGCTGTAAATCAAGTTGACAGAGTTATTTATTCGCACTAATTAGATATGTATTACGATTGATGCCACATTACGCTGGAAATATGCAAACAATATGATTTGTATGTTGACATTAAATGATGGATGGGAATCAGCAAAACAAACACATTCAACTGCATAGACACGCAGCGATTCTTCTGTTGTGACCCCAGTTACCAGATTTGATATCATGTGCATGAGCCGACGTACACTAGATGGCACTGAGGACATACGTACTTATTTGTATACGATTCCAGATTCATAAGAAGGTGGCAATATTTCTTTATGGCTAACAAAATTCTTAATTTTGTAGTTATAGGATATTAGTGAAGGAGTGGTTTGTGGAAAATATTTGCTAAAATTAAATACATTTCTCTTTAAAAAAAAAAAATCGTGCGTTTTTTTGGATCATCTGGTTTTGGAGGTCCTGTGTACTACATACTGTATAAAAGACTCTTTATTTGATAAAGAAAAGAAAATTATCGGTACAACCATTATCATACAAAAACTCTTTAAGAACACTTCTTTACGAAATAATTTATATTACTCTCCAGTACATATGAATATTTCATTAATTCTTTCATAAATGTGGATTCGTCCAGTTTCGCTTTGAAGATTTGAAGTTTCATTCAAAGCGTTTATTTTATTATAAATGTTATATACTTACATATATATAATATATATATATTATATATATATATATATATACCATATATATATATATATATATATTATATATATATATCTATATATATATGTATATATATATGTATATATATATATATATCTTATATTATATATGTTATATATATACATATATTAAATTATATATATATAATATATATTATATATATCTATATAATATATGTATATATATATGTATATAATATTATAATATATAATATTTATATAATATATATATATATATATATATATATTATAATAATAATCTATATATAGATATATAGTAATATAATAATATAGATTAGAGTATATATATATATATATATATTATTACATTATATAATATAAAATCTATATATTAGATATATATAGATATTTATATATTATATATTATATATATATATATATATAATATATATATATATATATATATAGATAATATTTATATAATAATATATAGTATATATATATATTATATATATAGATATAATATATATCTATATATTATAATATATAATAAATAATTCATATATTAATATATTATATATATATATATATAGATATAGATATATCGATTATATATATATATATAGATACATATATAGATTACATATATATCTACATATATATATAGATATATATATTATATTTAATATATAATATATATATATTAATATCTAATATATATATATATATATTATAATAAAGATTAAGAATCTCCCATCAGCCCAGGTGAACTACCTCCCAAACTTCAGTGTTTCATAATGATAAGAAAAGTATCTCAGCAAATTATGTAATTTCGGCCGTTGTATGATAATCCAAAATGCATCATTCGACAATTGTTTACAAAATGAACAAACATTTTGTTATTAAATCGAGTACAATTATGAAAAATGATAATGCTGACCTCCTAAAATAGCCGTAGGGAATTAATTACTGGCTGAAAAAAGTATTCCAACCAAATTGCATTGCTTATAACAATGTGTGACTCGTGAAGTTTAACTGAGGTCCTTTACTTGCGTTCTAAATCATTATATATAAGAGAGACTGATGTGCATTCTTGCTAATATAACATGCTTCAGTTGCAAACTACATTGCTGTTTTCTATTGTCCCGTTTGTTACAATATTACTGGGTGGCTTCAAAATGTTGCAAGTAAGAAGGAAGATTGAAATACGAAATAAGGAATAAAATGTTGCGACAAGAACAAGGCTTTCTTAACACTTAATGCGAGAAGCTGTTCCAAAACATGAAATATTAGTCAATTATGCAATTATAGAAATGATAGAATAATCAAATTATTTATGATGAAAGGTACGTAATAATTAATGTTTGTATGACCTGGGAAAATAACAATAATTTTTATCAATACTGCATGATCCTAGGTGAGTGACACAGCATTATTCATGATTCTGCTGCTGATCATATAATGGGCGTAATGTCTGTCTCTGCCTGTCTGTCTGTCTGTCTGTCTGTCATTCAATCACGGCCAAATGGCTGGTTAGATGGGCATGAAACTTGGCAGGGTTATGGTGGGGACCCCTAAGATGGTTTGTAATGGGGTTTCATCCAACCTACCCCCCTCCTTTGTAGGGGTTGGGGGATAGAAGGGATTCCCTGAAACCGAGCTGTTTCTGGCCGTGAAACGAGGCTGGTTATTCCCGTAGAATTAGTTACTTTATGATTTTTCATACATAATTTCTGTACAACTTCCCCCGAGAAAGTCGCGAATATTTCAGCTCGGACACAATAGAAGACGAAAATTATCATCAATATCTGCAAGATTTTTTTAATAACTTAAATCCATCGGGACTGCCAGTGCACAAAATAATGTTGAAGAAGTACTGCCCGGTAATGTTGCATCGGAGTTTCGATCCTGCCAATGGACATTGCAACGGAACGAGGTACACCGTTATGGAGCTAAACTCCCACGTCATCAAAGCCGTGAAAGCAACGGGCCCTCACACCGGCAAATGTCTGTTCATCCCCCAGATTTCTGTACAACTTCCCCGGAGAAAGTCGCGAATATTTCAGCTCGGACACAATAGAAGATGAAAATCATCATCAATATCCGCAAGATTTTTTGAATAACTTAAATCCATCGGGACTGCCAGTGCACAAAATAACGTTGAAGAAGTACTGCCCGGTAATGTTGCTTCGGAATTTCGATCCTGCCAATGGACATTGCAACGGAATGAGGTACACCATTATGGAGCTAAACTCCCACGTCATCAAAGCAGTGATAGCAAAAACGGGCCCTTCCCACCACCGGCAAATGTCCTGTCATCCCCCGGATTCCTCTGATGCCTTCGGACAACCAGTTTCCGTTCCAGTTACGGCGCAGGTATTTTCCCATCAACCTGGCCTTCTCATTCACTGCAAACAAGTCGCAGGGCCAGACTTTGGATCGTGTTGGTGTGTTTCTGCCGTCATCCATATTCCCGCATGGCCAACTGTATGTGGCGATGAGCAGAGCAACTGACTCTGCCAACTTGAAATTAAGTTGTGGACAAACTGATAATATTGTGTACAAAGAGGTTCTGTAGTAGGTATGTATAAAAATCGCCCTTATTTTAATGTTGCTGAACAAATAGTACATATAAATTTTTCACTTCTGCACCCGTATTTTATCACCCATCATAGATAGGTAAATTTGCTAGTTTATATAATCATGTACCTTAATTCTTATCCCACAAAATAACTTTATAATGAACTTATCCACATCTGTTAAAATCATA
Source organism: Macrobrachium nipponense (assembly GCF_015104395.2). Taxonomy (NCBI): domain Eukaryota; kingdom Metazoa; phylum Arthropoda; class Malacostraca; order Decapoda; family Palaemonidae; genus Macrobrachium; species Macrobrachium nipponense. The sequence continues at coordinate 54,311,029 of NC_061092.1, forward strand.
CTCTCCAAATATTGAAAATATTAGATTGATTTATTCACAGAAGGCTTACAAAATAATTTGAATAGAATGCAAGAATAGTATAATGAACTAAGGAAGTTACTCATGGATGAATGGTCTCTTCAGGGACTTCCGTTTGTGCCGAGCAGACTCCACATCCCTTTTCAGGCACCAGCAGTAGTCGGCCAGAAAGTTGACATTCCAACGGCATTGACAACGTTCCTCCATAACACTGATATCTTCGTGAAAGCGCTCACCATTTTCTTCACTAAAGTCTCCACAATTCCCTGGAAAATAGTCTAGATGAGACCGGAGTAAGTGCATTTTCACTGACATGCACGCACCAAGTTGGCGGAACTTGTCCATTAACTCATCATAAAACTCTTGAAAAAAGTACGATGGTAGGAATAAAACAAGACAATTAAAATCGCTCGCTTTAATGAAAGTTTATACTTCCATATAAAAGATAACTTTTGACAACTTGTGAGCTGGTTGCTGGTTGGCTTGTTGTTGAAAGAAGGAATTACCTGTGTCAGAAGTAACTACAGGTATGCTATCTTCCTTCTTTATTCCCCACCGTTATTCAAGAAACCCTGAGGATATAAATAAAACTTTATTCTAAATGTAAAGGAAAAATTTTTTAGATCACCTAGTAACTCAAGCAATAAACTTAATAAAAGTCGGTAATGTTTAGAATTTAGATTTTGAACCAATGAAGTAAAAGATTGACAATACTAAATGTGACTATCGCTAACCACAACAGGCCTAACGGCCTGGAAACTTCGACTTAAAGAAAAGATAACATTAGGCCAATAATCTAACACAAAGGTGCCTAAAAAATGCTAACAACTTTTTGGGGTAACGCCAATTTACAGAAGTGATAAATTATGAGTACTGAAAAAAGTAGCATCCACAAGGCTTATTTGTTGGGAATCGAGCAAGGGAATATTTATCCTAGATAAATAAATTGACAGGGAATCACTTTTAAAAAACCAGCATAATTTTCGCAATGACGTACCTAATCAATGCCATTCCTCTGAAATTGGGTGACGAGTGTCGTTGATGTAAAAACACATATGGCTGGTCTCATCTTGTGCAGGATGACGGAGAAAATCTAGGATGTATTACCCCTCCATTATAAGCTCTTGACGAACTAACATTAATTTTTATTCCAAAAGACTTACGTCAAGTAAGAAGCTCTTCTTCCAACTGCTTTATTCCAACTGTCCTTTTTCCGCTGCCGATGGTTCCTTCAAAACTTGGTAATACTGCGAAAGAACAAGACCACCAGCAGATAGTTCCGGAAGAGTCGTTAGGTAGTTTACACTTGAAAGGATTTAACTTCAAAACGAAAATAAACAATATGCTGTGTTCACCCTTAAGTGCAAATAACCATTAATACTAATTCATAATTTACATAAGTTATCACTGGGTAACAGTTTTACCCAAAAAGGAGAAAAGGAACAATCCTCATACTAAAATGGGCGTAATGTCTGTCTGTCCTGTTTCATTCGGTCACGGGGTGTGAGTGGCCCCCCAGAAACGGCTGGTCAGATGGGCATGAAATTTGGCAGGGTTATGGTGGGGACCCCTAAGATGGTTTGTAATGGGGTTTCATCCAACCTAACCCCCTCCTTTGTAGGGGGTGGGGGTGAGAAGGGATTCCCTGAAATGGAGCTGTTTCTGGCCGTGAAACAAGGACGGTTATTCCCGTAGACTTAGTTACTTTACGATTTTTCATACATAATTTCTGTACAACTTCCCCAGAGAAAGTCGCGAATATTTCAGCTCAGACACAATAGAAAATGAAAATTATCATTAATATCCGCAAGATTTTTTTAATAATTTAAATCCATCGGACTGCCAGTGCACAAAATAACGTTGAAGAAGTACTGCCCGGTAATGTTGCTTCGGAATTTTGATCCTGCCAATGGACATTGCAAAGGTACGAGTTACACAGTTATGGAGCTAAACTCCCACATCATCAAAGCAGTGAAAGCAACGGGCCCTCACACCGGCTAACGTCTGTTCATTCCCCAGATTCCTCTGATGCCTTCGGACAACCAGTTTCCGTTCCAGTTACGTCGCAGGCAGTTTCCCATCAACCTGGCCTTCTCATTCACTGCAAACATGTCGCAGGGCCAGACTTTGGATCGTGTTCACGCATGGCCAACTGTATGTGGCGATGAGCAGAGCAACTGACTGCCAACTTGAAATGAAGTTGTGGACAAACTGATAATATTGTGTACAAAGAGGTTCTGTAGTAGGTATGTATAAAAATCGCCCTCATTTTAATATTGCTGAACAAATAGTATATATATAAATTTTTCACTTATGCACCCGTATTTTATCACCCATTAACAACAAAAAAGAACATTAACACTCAGTAAACAAATAATTCCTAACACTCCAGGGAAGGGGCTCATATTTTATAAATTTACTGAAAATGTGAGAATGTTCCAGATTTATTCTATGAGCATCTCCTTAGTCCTTAATCTTGAAGCAATTTCAGCTTCCCTATTTAGACGTCCGGAGTCCGAGTCAACCACTAAAATTTTCTTGTCTCCTTCAGAATGACCCATGCCATGAGATAAAACTTTATCTCTGAGCAAGGGTATCAGACTGGTAACATGCGTCTTCACAATTTCACCAGACCTGCCTTTCAAAATTTTAGCATTGGTTACTTCACCAAAGTCATTCTTTACAACCTCCATGCCAATCCCAAGTGGATAATTTAAGGCCTTAGTATGAGGATCCTTTAGCAAAACAATGTCTCCTGGTTCAATCATTTTGTGGATAACAGGCTTGTATCTGTCAGTCTGATCAACTGCTTGATTTATCAAGGTTGTCAAGAATTCAGAATGATAAATTCTAATCAGATTTTCTCTTACCTTCCTCAGCTTGCTATAAGTGTCCTCAATTATTTTGAGGGTGAACCTTTCAAGTCATACAGTCCATCAGATTCAGGATCACACTGCAATTCAGGTATAATGTTAATAGAGGTCAACTCATAGCCATGCATTAATGTTTCTGGGGTTATCGGTCTAGGTACAGATTCATCAGGTACATCCCTTAAATCCTCCACGAAGGCAATGGGACGACGATTTACTAGACGAGTTGCCAGAGATATAAGAAATTCCAGATTTCTCAAGTATAACACGTTTGTTTTGATGGATTTGTTAATTAGATGTTAAACCATTTTTATGCAAATTTCAACTAAAGAACCCATTTGACTACAACCCTTATAATAATTTTCAAATTTAATAGGCTTAATTCCATTTTCTTCAAAATATGATTGTGTCTCATGATCTTTTAGAAAATCTACAATAATATTAGCTCCAGCAACTAGTTGTGTTCCCAATTCGCTCACTACAAACTGTGGTAAACCATACTCAAAGGTATGTAGAGTGAATGATCTTAAACATTCCTTGACTGACAAATCCAAGCATAATTTCAAATTAATGGCCCTTGTATACATACAGCTGATACACAGAATCCAAACCTTTACCTTATCACCTTGCAGCTTTACAAAATATGGTCCAAAATAATCAATATATACGTAACTGAAGGGAATCGGGGAAGGATCAATTCTAAATTCCCGGTAAAAAGATTGATTTAATCGAATGGTATGTTCCTTGTACCTTTTACAGATGACGCAATCTTTTACTGATCTTTTAACAGCTGAAAAACAGTGAGGTATCCAGAACTTCTTACAAAGTTCATTCAGGACAGAATAATAACCAGCATGCTTGAGTTTTACATGAAGACTCCTAATTATCAACTCTGTCAAGGTACTTCTATTAAACAGCAGGATTGGGAAGCATCCTCTCCGTTTACTTTTCCACCTATCAAACTTGCTTTTGACTGAGTATTCCATCTTGATCTGGGTAAACATTCAACTGTCTCACCAAATTCGGTATATCCTTAAGGAGTCTAGAACTGGATGCAAAATGCTAAAAAATATTTGGAAATTTAATTTTTTGTTCCTTCAATATGATCATCTTGAGAGCTTTCACATAAAAACCTGTATAATCAAAGTAAATGGGAACATTGAGCTTTCTAGCTGTAACTACAGCCTTCCACTTGGCAAAACATCGAGCAACCATAGCATGCACTTTAACCAGGTGAGAGAAACTGGAGTATCTCTGGAGAAACTAGATGCTCAGTAACGTCATCATTCCCAAAGTCTTGTGCAAAAAAATTATTTACAGCCTTCCCTTCTTTTAAGTCAAAGGTCGCCCTAGGGTTAGGAACTGTAATTTTTAAAATATCTTGACTGACAACAGGCTGTTTGACATCAAGTTGAGGGCCAGAAAAATAGTTTGTATTGATTAGTTGTTTATAGGACAAAGTTTTAGTGATGCAGTCTCCAGGATTGGCAGTTCCAGAAATGAAAGTAAAGTTAACTGGAAATGTTTCACATAACTTATCTATTTGTTGCAGTCTATTAAGGACAAATACAAACCTTTTCCGCATCTTATCAAGTTTATAGGAATATGAATTGAGCCATGAAAGAGCTACCAAACTATCAGAGTACAAGTTTAAACTTACTATGGTAATTGGGTTGAGACAATCAGACCCTCCCAGTTCATTATACAAATCAATCAGCAATTCTACTTCCAAACAAATGGCTTGCAACTCCAGGGAAGGGATGGATTTACTATTAGACCGTTTGTTTATCAGTCTGTTTTTGGCCAACAAAAATTTTTTTTGACCGGTATCAATGTTCTCCATATACAGAACAGTTCCATATATCATACTGCTGGCATCTACACAAGCAAGAAGTCTGTACTGTTCATCTCTTTCCCCAACAAATCTTTTAACAACTATTTCAGGAGTTGAATTAGCTTGTCTTGCAATGCATTTCCATTCTTTTAACCTTTCTGCTGATAAAGGGCTATCCCATCCTAAAGACTTATCACATTGTAAACCATGCATAAATAGCCTTGCCCCATTGATATTATACAAATCAAAGTTAGAAGCAATGGACTTGAGAATGGACCACTTAGTATCTGCAGAAGCTTCCAAAACTATAGGAAGAGTTGAAAGGACATCCAACTCTCTATTCCATTTCAAACCTAAAAGTTTAACCTCTGTTAGTGTGTTCTGATCTAAGTCCAGAGTCAATGACTTCTTGAAGTGACCCATCATTGGTGACAATTTGTTGTAATTCCATTCTATAAGCAGCAAATATATCTGCTAGCCGAGAATAGGCCCATTCCAAGGTACCAGAATCTTTGCAGGTATATGCATCATTATCCATATAGAACAACTGATAAAGCAGCCTTTTCTTATTTTTTACCTCTGGAGTATCATCATCCACATCCAAAACCAGTATCTTATAAAGACTCAACATCAAAATTGTGGGGCTGCATCTTATACCAAAACTCAACCTTAGATTCTTATAATCTACCAAAGAAAAATCTTTCTTCTTCACGCTTCTAAACCAAAGAAAAAGAAATTTGTTTTGATCTGAAGGTCTAAGTGCTATCTGAGTGAAAGCCTTTTTGATATCAAAGCAAAATATCTTTGAACCAAAACGTAAGTGAAGTAAGGCTGAACTTAACTTTTGGTTTAACGATGGTCCTGGATGAATCGCCTGATTATGGCTTACTGTCATGGGCTTTGTTGGCTCCTCTTCAAAGATGTTTGATAGAAACACTACTCTGCACTTTGTGGTTTCTTGATAAATTTTAAACACACCCATGTGGGGTAAAAAACTGTATTCAGGATGTTCTGTTAGATAATATCTAAGGTTTGGTATCTTTTCAATTATTCCTAGACTTTCTTGTTCTTTAATGACTTCATCCATAATTTTTAAATGCAAAGCTTCCTTAAGTTCGACCTTAAGACTGCTTCAGCTAGTTTATAGTTTCTCCCAAGTAAGTGAGACACTTTCCTGTTCCATAGTAAAGGCGTTGATAGTCTTCCATCCTCATTAACAATGGCATTGTTAAGTGCATATCTTACTAGAGAATTATTGAGTTCCACAGAAGTCTCATTCTCATCTTTATCATAATTAAGGATCCTTTGGCAGTCACCTTCTAACATTTGCTCTGTTGCCCTTTGTAATGCTTGTTCATTTATGCCACCTTGCTCATTTAGAACTAAAAAATTTGCTTCCACAACCATTTCCTCATGCTCAAAATCAACCTCATCATTAAATTTACCTAATCCAAGGCCAACAAAACCAATAGCATTTAAATCAGGAAGGCAATGTGAATTTTGTAACATTGTGTTCACATTACCAAGCAGTGTCACTCCAAATGAAGTTTGAAAATACACTGAAGGACTACCTTGGCCAAACCTAATTGTTGATGCCATAGTGCAGTGAGCAGAATTAGTGCCTAGGATGAAATCTATACCATTTAACTCATCACCATTTTCTAGCAACTGTTTATCTGCAAGGGTGTAGCCCTTAGGAGTAAAATAGTTAGCTACCCTGGACAAATGTGGTAACTTCAAATTTATATTGATATAAGGTACACATAGGGCTTCGACCTTATAAATTTCCTGACCAAACTTTATTTTCAGTTCCACAACCTTTGTATTATAGGATTTAGCAGAGTTAAAACCATTAACCGTAAGGCTCATATTTCTCCTCAAAACCTTTAAAGGAATCTTCTTGACTACTCTATCAGTAATAAAATTACACTGACAACCAGAGTCTTGTAAACCTCTTATTTGGGTATGGTCGTCCAACTGACAAGTAAAAGTTGGTAGAGCAGATTTCCATAGCACTGAAGAGCATCCATGGAAAATACTACACCTGTGGAGACCTTGTCAGATTTTTCGTTAACCAAACTTGAGCTTTTATTAAATCAATTAACATTAACTTTACTAAATTTATCTCCTTTTGGGGAATCTTCATTCTTAATGCAGAGAAATGTGAAATGCCAACCATGGCAGCCTTTCATTTCTTATGAAATCTAAATTTGCACAAAACTGTAGAATGAGAGGAACTGCCACATTTTAAGCAACCTTCTATCTCTTTCAGTGCGATGGTAATTGCTTCCTAGTAAAGAAAGATAAAAGAAAGGAGAACGCATTTTCGAGAAGTTCGGCAGCAAGGAGGCGTTAGCGTATCGTGTTGGAGGCGCCTGTTCTCGCGGCTGTTCTGGAATCGTCGGGCGTGTTGTGGAGCGCGACACGCTCCTAAGTGTCGTGAGGAATGCCGCGATTGCTGATGCAATACCTCGTCTAGATTCAGCTAGGAATTTCTGGAAATCACGCGAGTCTGTGACGCTCGCCGTAGGCTCCGCCCCCAGAGTGCCGTATAAATACGACAGTCAAAGTTGGAGAGAGCAGAGATCGTAAAAGAGAGACTCCAGTTAGTCACAGAGAGATATCCTCAGTAAGAGCCACAGATCAGATTATCAGTGAGAGATCAGCAGCAGCAGAGATTATCCGTGAGAGACTAGAGACGAAGGATCAGAAGAAAAGTTGTTCGAGAGTTGGTTGGATACTGGTCTGGTCGTCTTTAGGAGTGGATGGCCGTGTTATCTCAACGCCGAGCAGACTTCAGAGAAGAAAAGGTCCTGCTAGAGGTTTTGGAGAGTCCCTGCCTTACAAGTAGACTATTTTCTGCAATACGGAGTCAAGAGGACGTCTGCAATCACCGTTTTCCTTTGGAGAAGCCATCGCTTCGAATTGCCATATTGACTAGCAAGTATTTGAATTGCCTCACTGTTCCCCTAGTTCATGCAGTGCAATATTCTATCTTTTTATGTAAATAGGAGATACCATTCTGCATTTACCTATGTTAGTAAGATTGTAAATAAACCTTTGTTGTGTTAGCGTTTCTTTCTATATTTGTATCCCCAGTTTCAACTGGGGATACGAATATAGACCTCTCTCAGAGGCCGTAACATTCAGCTTATCCACCTTTGCCCTATTACTATCACTTGAAAATTTGGTGATCATCAGTTGCCCTATCATGAGCACATAAAGAGCATTTCACCTTAGTAGGCTGCATATCAACATTCACATTAGAGGCTAGATTAACATCTTCTGAAGTTTTGGGAAACTTTTTAACTTCAGTATCAATTTTCTGTGATGCCATTGCATATCGATCACATGCTTCAAAAATGTTATCATTAATTTCTGTAAGAGAGGGCCTCGACTTATTGGTAATATTTACTAGCCGAGATTGGAAGGGGCTGTTCATGCCATTCCAAAAGAAGTAGATTCCATGACATTTTTCATCTGACCAACGTAAGCAAATGGATCGGTCTTGTAAGGCAATTTCATATCTGTCAACTGTTTTATTAATGTAAACTTCTGAAATATAGGGGATGCTAAAGCAGACCTTAAAATTAATTTTGCATCTTCATATGTCTGTTTGTCTGTTTCCAGTGAATTGAGTAGTATAGATGCACGACCTGACACTTGTTGCTTAAACACATCTACGCTCACAGGAGTGAGCGTAGATGTGTTTAAGAATAAGCTCAACAAATATCTAAACTGCATCCCAGACCATCCAAGATTGGAAGATGCAAAATATACCGGAAGATGTAATAGCAACTCTCTGGTAGACATTAGAGGTGCCTCATACTGAGGGACCTGGGGCAACCCGAACAAGATGTAAGTTCTGTAAGGTAAGGGTATACTTGAAGGTTTTGATAACCTCTTCAAATTCTGAGAAATTTCTCAATATTTTCACCTTCTTCACTTTTAAATGCTGGTAAAGGTGCTGTAGGGCTTTTCAAAAGGCTTCTTGCTTCTTCAATTAAGGTAATGAGGACGGAACGAATCTTTAATAGTTTCAAGAGTTGCAACAAGTAATTTATTTTATCAGAATAGCTCTCGCAAGCTTCTAACTCATTATTCAGTTTTGTCTCATCTTCCTCTTGTGCCCGTAAAATCTTCATTATTTTACAATCATAAATCTTCAGGTCTGCAGAAAATCCATGAAATTTAGAGACAAGTGAACGCCGGTCAACATCAGACCCTAATTTAAACTCCTCAATTTTATTAACATTCTTAGTCACTTGACTGCGGATGTACCTCCTAGAATTTATCAAAAGCGATAATTCTGACATCTTTATTGGTTGTTATTAATACAATACTTCAGACAATCACAGATCAATTTAAAGAGATGATCTAACCAACAAGAGTTTAAATGTGTGGCGTCTCTATATAGCCTTCTATTACATAATCTACCCGGACCCTCTACTCTGAACAAATAATTCTTGAAAGCCAACTTGTTAATAAATTTATTGAGGTAACGCCTCATTAACTTGAAATCTTCCACGCAAGGGGTATCAAACCGATTTCTCCTTTCGTAAAATCTGAGTTCAATTTGAGATGCAATAATACAAGGTCTTGGTAATCTAGATCTCAGAATCTTGTAAAATTCTCTGCAATTATTCTTTACCACTGACAATTCAAAACGAGACTTTAAATCATTCCCTCCTAAGTATACCAACAAATAATCGGCGTTATATATGAACAAGTCTTCTAGGAGAGCTAGAGTATTCAGAAAATAAGAAAATGTGACACTGGGGAAACCAAGAAACTGAACATCAAAGGATGCTGATTCAATTTCAATTACAGAGCTATTAACTCTCAGCCTCATGACAATACCAAGATAAAATTAAACTAGCCAAGTTAAAGGACAGTTTCAATTTTAAACAAAATGAAAAATACCTATAAAATTGAATATTCTCTCGTTATTCTCTCCGCCAACCCTACACTCAACGAGACTAACCAGCAACCAAATTTCTTACTCGAGCCCCACGTTGGGCGCCATCTTGAAAAAAGTACGATGGAAGGAATAAAACAAGACAATTAAGATCGCTCGCTTTAATGAAAGTTTATACTTCCATATAAAAGATAACTTTTGACAACTTGTGAGCTGGTTGCTGGTTGGTTTGTTGTTGAAAGAAGGAATTACCTGTGTCGGAAGTAACTACAGGTATGCTGTCTTCCTTCTTTATTCCCCACCGTTATTCAAAAAACCCTGAGGATATAAATAAAACTTTATTCTAAATGTAAAGGAAAATTTTTTTAGATCACCTAGTAACTCAAGCAATAAACTTAATAAAAGTCAGTAATGCTTAGAATTTAGATTTTGAACCAATGAAGTAAAAGATTGATTATTTATTTGCTATCGACAATACTAAATGTGACTGTCGCTAACCACAACAGGCCTAACGACCTGGAAACTTCGACTTAAAGAAAAGATAACATTGGGCCAATAATCTAACACAAAGGTGCCTAAAAAATGCTAACAACTTTTTGGGGTAATGCCAAGTTACAGAAGTGATAAATTATGAGTACTGAAAAAACCAGCATCCACAGGGCTTATTTGTTGGGAAACGAGCAAGGGAATATTTATCCTAGATATATAAATTGACAGGGAATCACTTTTAGAAAACCAGCATAATTTTCGCAATGACGTACCTTATCAATACCATTCCTCTGAAATTTGGTGACTATCAATAGTGTCGTTGATGTTAAAACACATATGGCTGGTCTCATCTTGTGTAGGATGATGGAGAAAATCGAGGATGTGTTACCCCTCCATTATAAGCTCTTGACGAACTAACATTAATTTTTATTCCAAAAGACTTGCGTCAAGTAAGAAGCTCTTCTTCCAACTGCTTTATTCCAACTGTCTTTTTCCGCCGGCGATGGTTCTTTCAAAACTTGGTAATACTGCGAAAGAACAAGACCACCAGCAGATAGTTCCGGAAGAGTCGTTAGGTAGTTTACACTTGAAAGGATTTACTGTCAAAACGAAAATAAACAATATGCTGTGTTTACCCTGAAGTGCAAACAACCATTAATACTGATTCATAATTTACATAAGTTATCACTGGGTAACATAGTTTTACCCAAAAGGGAGAAAAGGAACAATAGATTATAATTACCCAACTACCAATAACAACAAAAAAGAACATGAACACTCAGTAAACAAATAATTCCTAACATACACCTTCTGGTACTGGGAACTTATGTGGTTACCAAGGAAGTTTGCAATGACTGATTAATGGCCAACCAGCCAGAGAGTTCAGGAGAATTCAGTACATCATCAAAATAGCGTCCTCGATGAATTCCCTTATTTGGGGACCATCAAATATACCTGCCTCAAGTTTCTCCATGCTTTTATGTTGAAACTTCTGATGGAGGAAAGCAAATCCTCTACCTTCCCTGTCCAATGCCTTTACAAAGAGGGGTGGAAGCAATATCTTGCTTGGTTCAACCAGAGGGTGTGAGAAAACATTGTGTGACAGGTTTTAATCCTTGTCTTGATGGCCACTCTTGTCTGACATAATGTTGGCCATCAGCACGGCTATCCCATAAACACAGAAAGCATGGATATTTTGTGTAATCACCTTGAAGTCCTAGGATGAGTCCAACATCTTTAAGATCTCCACAGATCAACCATTTATCTTCAGAGCTGACAACAGACATTCCATGCTTTTGTGGGATTCTTTCATTTCAACTGAGTGCCCAACAAGGATTGATGAAAACTTATTTCCATTATTCCGAAGAACTGCCTTGAGACTTCTGCTAACCTAATTGAATTACTTCAGACCACGTAATTCAATTAGGTCAGCAATATTGTTACAGTAGACCAGTGAAGATACTTCATCAAATGGTGAAGAATTTTCTAAATTCCCTCTCGCGGTCCCGATACCAATAGAATGTTGTTCCTGGTGCCAGTAGACGTTTCTCTCGAAGACGAGAACCCAATAGCTGGGCAGACTCCTTGGAAAGGTTCATGTCTCGTGTTAAGTCATTGAGTTTGGCTAGGGTCAAAGGCACTGGATGGTCTTCCTCATCTGGCATGTATGCACCACACTCAGCTGTATCAGTCATTTCACTAGATTCGGAATCAGAAGTAGATTCCATTGTGACATTTAGCTCAGGAACAGGAAGATCAGTGCCATGGGGGACTAGCTTTATGGCAGAAGGAACATCAGGGTATTGAACATGGTGCTTGGTCTTGCAATTGATGCTTTTTAGATTTGTCATGCAAAAGTAGCCGTTGGTAATGTGATCTTTCCCTTCCCTCCACACCGTTGGGACACTAAATGGTGTACTCTTCCTTTTCTTGTTCCCCTAATTCCGTAAGTTCTCTACACATGTTTTGCAGCAGATACGGGAAGCGAATGGCTTATCCTGGCCCCCTAGCTTGAGTATAAAGTAAGGTTGATATGCCTTCTTCACAAAATCCGTGATTTTTGCTCGACGGTCTGGAAGAACCACATGTCCACAGATGTAACAGAACCTATTAGGATGGTTTTTACACTTCCGATCCATTTTTATACATATCTAGACCTGAAAACAGAAATAAAAATAATTATTAAAGGTTACCCACGACACGGTTTTGCAGAAGCAAAGCCCATAAACGCTTGGATAATTGCGAAATTTTCGAAAAATATGCTGGAATAAAAATAGTGTACGTCTTAGAAACCTGACCTGACCCAGGAAAATGAACTGTATTTTTTAATTCAACATGCAAAAAGGGTTCTAAATCAGTTGGAAAACCCTTGACCTTTGTAAAAAAAGGTTTTGAAGCGCATGCCAGTGTAATGAGAAAGGCGAGAGCACAGTTCAAACTTGCTCTTAAGCACCGCAGGCTAAATGAAAAGTAACTAAGAGCTGATACTATGTCTAGAAAAGTAGAATCTGGCAATTACCTTCGTCTTTGGAATGACTTCATTCCCTAAATCCCAAAGCATCATATTGAGTAGGAGAACACGTCGGCGACAGGGATATGAAGAATTTAGGGCGATCACGTCAGCTCTATCCTGAATTGCACAAACGAGCAAGACTCCCGAAGGGATGTAGATAACCTCCTCACTGATAACATTGAATATCATTTCACCGATCGTATTACGCCAGGTAACATCAGCGATGGCATAAACAACCTACTCAAACGACACCTGCATCTACATCCCGAAAGAATTGTTGAACTGTTACCTATTATCATCCTCTCCTGTTTTCCTATGTTTTGTAGATGAGAGAAAAGCCTTTGACAGATAAACTACCTGAAGCTCTTACTGAATTGGCATTTTATATTGCTGGTTCTCCACACAGCAGTTCTGTGCCAAATGGAATAACATTCATGTATAACTTCGGCTCCCTAAATGGCCTCCGGCAAAGAGACATTCTCTCTCCATACCTTTCCTGTTCAATACGTACACAGATGCCAAGAATGACAAACTTAATTCACTTCCAGTCGGATGCTCTATCAACGAAAAAAAAAACTGTAAGCAACCTCTGTTACGCCAACGATATGGTTCTGATTTCCCCATCAATGCAAGATCTCCAGCAACTCATCGACACTTACCACCAATAAGCAGAGGAATTTGATATCCTATACAACTAAACCAAGACCCAGTGCTTGTCGTTGCTCCCGAGATCGCTTAAGCATATTGCAGAACCACAAATATTCCACCGAAAACGTGTATGAATTTCCGTATTTGGGCCACTTCATTACGGATGACCTAAAGATACGGCTGACATAGAAGAGAGACATCGTAAGCTACGTGCACTGGCAAATGTTTGCAAAGATGTTTGCCTTCTCTCAAGGAGACACGAAAATGCTGCTCTTCCACTCCTACTGCTACACCATATATGGGTATTCCCTTTGGACGAAGTATACCCAAGTGACCATGAAACGTATCATCGTTGTTCACAATGACATTCTGAGACACTTCACCAACAAACTTCGCTGCCGCCCTGTAACGCAGATGTTCATAGAAAACTGCCTGAATAATTTTAAAGTAATTGTAAAAAAAAAAATCAGCGGTTCGCATAACCAGCATACATAATTTAAAGATCATTGTCCAGTCTGATTAGCCGACTGAGAGATAGCAGCAATTCGCCTACACGATGTAACCTAAGCAATGAGGAAATGCGGGATAATTAGGAATCTGGTCTATAAATGACATGTTATATCTGCAGACTGTTAATATTATTACTGAGATTTGCTTTTCTTTCATTTTCCGTATTTAGCATTTTTAATATATATATATATATATTATATATATAATATATACATATATATATATATATATATATACATATATATATATATATATTATACTATATATATATATATATATATATTATATATATATAGGGGTATATGTGTATATATATATATTATATATATATATATATATATATATATATCTATAATCATATATATATATACTATATATATATATATATTCCTATTGTTCCCATAATATTGCTGCCGTTACCAATATTATGAACAATAGTTTTACTACTACTTCATGTATCTAGACTGTGTATATTGTATTGTCTCTACTTTGTATATAGCATGTATATGGCCCTAATCTGAAATAAAGAATACTATTATTATTATTATTATTATTATTATTATTATTATTATTATTATTATTACCAAAGTAGATAAAGAACAAAAATTCCCTTGATTGCAAAGATAGACTGAATGAAAATCTAACCTTTATAAACAAAGATTTAAGTATATGATTAGAATTGAAACCTTGCATCTACAATAAAAAAAAAATCACATACACGCAAGCGCCGCGCGCGCTTCCGCTCTAAATGAGTAGGTTACCTGCTGTACATACAACAGGAACGAGGAATCAAAGGAAACTAGTTTATGCTAACAGAAAATTTTCAGTCACTGTGAAACAGAAAAGAGAATGGCCTTTGCAAAATACGATTCTCTCCCCTCGCAGGAACCGGTATCTTGAAGAACTCTTTTTAACCTCCCTTCCATTTAATGAGATTACAATGGTTCGGAGATGACTTTTCTTTTTCTGCTTAAAAGATAATGTGGAAATGCTGTGCTGTGGCTCTTTGAAGATGCTTGTGTGGGTTCAGAAAACATGGTTCCAAAAATGATTTTAAATACTTTGATGGGAAGTGAGTTACTAGCATAATTGTCTGCGCTCAAAATGAATGAAGTACGACTACATTTGCATCAAGATTCTGGAATGTTCTGGAGCGGAAACAAGGAAAAATATACCTCTTACTAATCTGGAAAATGGAAGAAAAATTATAACAAGAGACAATATATATTTTTCACAAAAGTAATTAGAAATAAAACTTTTTAAAATTATCTACATAGAAATTACCAAACACATTTAAGCAGAAAGAAATATAACTTGACACCAAAGAGTTTTGAGACATTCAGTACTTTCGAATGTCAAAAGAGATATATTTAAACATTAGAAAATTTAACACAGACTCGTTCCGTAATTCCTTCAATTACATACTTAATTTCTTTAGTCATGGCTGTTATGCTCCCCTCCTCATTCGTCTCCTCTTTAAGAATTACTCTCGAAGATCAGCGTCATCAACCTCAAAAAAGTAGTTTTCCACTGGGAGCCGTGAAACAAGTGCATTCATAATTTTGGGTCTTATAACACTAGTATTAAGAGTAGATGTCGTGATCATTTATTCATACATTCTAAATTACCTGTAAAGATTTTGCGTTTGTATAAAATTAACCAATATTTTTGTATGGAATAATAAGCATATGAATGTCTTACTCCCGATCTCCTCATTCATATAAAATGTGCCTTCCCAATTCAGCTCGGTTTAATGTTGATGTAGAGATCATTCAAAAAAGAGTTCTAACGCATTTATCCTATTTTCGAAGCCTCGCTCAATATCATAATAACAGATTATGGTCCAGAGCTTTTAGAGTGACGAAGTTTTCTCAGAAGGACTATTTTTAGCGAAAGTGGGAGGAAGGATGCCCATTTCGAGCAGAACATTTTCTACCTAAAAAATATCAACGCGTTTTGCTCATATCATTTAGTTAGCGTTTTTATTTCGAACTAAGAGCATTCTCTTGTTTTTTTTTAAGCTTTACGACCATTTCTGACTTTCAGTATTCTAGATTTCTGTAAAAGAAAGCTATTGTGCCTCCTTCGTCTGTCCGCCCGCACTTTTTTCTGCCCGACCTTTTTCTGTCCGCCCTCAGGCCTAAAGAACTTCTGAAGCTGGAGGGCTCCAAATTGGAATGTTGTGCATCCACCCTACGATCATCAAACGCATCAAATTACAGCCCTCTAATCTCAGTAGTTTTGATTTTATTAAAGATTAGAGTTCGCTATGATCGAGCCTCTGGCAATGACATAGGCCAGACCACTACTGGGCCTTGGTTAAAGTTTCATGGGCCGTAGCTCATACAGTATTACTATACGGAGACAACAGAAAGATTGATCTATTTTCGGTGGCCTTCATTATACGCTGTACGCTTGCTATGTCTTTTCTATCATTCGCTGTGAAATCAAATTTCTTGAAAAAAGGTTTACTACATCTTCAGAGTTTGTGTGTGTGTGTGTGTGTGTGTGTGTGTGACACTGGACCTGATTTCAAAAGGAACTATGCAGAGAATTAGAGCAAAACGTCATGTCCCTCTCGCACAAAGTCAGTGCGAAATGAATTAAGAACTTAATATATCGCTATGAATACCTTCATTCAGAATATTCGTCGGGCCATTCCAGTCACGAAACCGATAAGAAATGAAACATTCCACAGATGTACATTTGTATATTCCCTTCTTATGAATACTCACTTTCCCTTCCGTCTTTAATGACCAGCATTAATGTATTTCATTCCATCTATTGGGACATTCGTTTGCGGATTCTTATTGAATGCACGAATGAATCATCAAATGTAGTTCATTAGTGTGACCTAACCTTCACGCATGACGAAGGATTAAGACACACACACACACACCAATTCGACTGGGTGGTATTTATAGTGTGGGGTTCCGGGTTGCATCCTGCCTCCTTAGGAGTCCATCACTTTTCTTACTATCTGCGTCGTTTCTAGGATTACACTCTTCTGCATGAGTCCTGGAGCTACTTCAACCTATAGTATTTCTAGATTCCTTTTCAGGGATCTTATGATCGTGCCTAGTGCTCCTATGATTATGGGTACAATTTCCACTGGCATATCCCATATCCTTCTTATTTCTATTTTCAGGTCTTGATACTTATCCATTTTTCCCTCTCTTTCTCTTCAACTCTGGTGTCCCATGGTATTGCGACATCAATGAGTGATACTTTCTTCTTGATTTTGTCAATCGACGTTACGTCTGGTCTATTTGCACGTATCACCCTATCTGTTCTGATACCATAGTCCCAGAGGATCTTTGCCTGATCATTTTCTATCACTCCTTCAGGTTGGTGCTCGTACCACTTATTACTGCAAGGTAGCTGATGTTTCTTGCATAGGCTCCAGTGGAGGACTTTTGCCACTGAATCATGCCTCTTTTTGTACTGGTTCTGTGCAAGTGCCGGGCATTCGCTTGCTTTGTGGTTTATGGTTTCATTTTTCGTATTGCACTTCCTACATATAGGAGAGATGTTATTTCCGTCTATCGTTCTTTCAACATATATGGTTCTTAGGGCCTGATCTTGTGCCATTATTATCATTCCTTCAGTTTCCTTCTTTAGCTCTCCCCTCTGTAGCCATTGACACATGTCATCGCTGGTTAGTTCTTTAGTCTGTCTCATGTATTGTCCATGCATTGGTTTGTTGTGCCAGTCCTCTGTTCTGTCTGTCATTCTCCTGTCTCTGTATATTTCTGGGTTTTCGTCTACTTTTATTAGTCCTCCTTCCCATGCACTCTTTAGCCACTCGTCTTCACTGGTTTTCAGATATTGCCCCAATGCTCTGTTCTCGATGTTGACGCACTCCTCTATACTTAGTAGTCCTCTCCCTCCTTCCTTTCGTGTTATGTATAGTCTGTCCGTATTTGCTCTTGGGTGTAGTGCTTTGTGTATTGTCATATGTTTCCTGGTTTTCTGATCTATGGTGCGGAGTTCTGCCTTCGTCCATTCCACTATTCCTGCGCTGTATCTGATTACTGGCACTGCCCATGTATTAATGGCTTTTATCATATTTCCATCGTTGAGTATTAACTTGAGTATCGCCTTGAGTCTCTGCATATATTCTTTCCTGATCGTGTCCTTCATCTCTTGGTGTTTTATATCCCCTCCTTCCATTATTCCCAGGTATTTGTATCCAGTCTCATCTATGTGTTTGATGTTGTTCCCATCTGGTTTTATCCCTTCAGTTCTTGTTACTTTGCCCTTTTGTATGCTGACTAAGGCGCATTTTTCTATTCCAAACTCCATCCTGATGTCCCCAGATACAATCCTTACAGTCTGGATTAGGGTTTCTATTTCCTTGATGCTCTTACCATACAGCTTGATGTCGTCCATGAACATCAGATGGTTAATTCTGTTGCCTCTTTTCTTGAGTTGGTACCCACCATCCATCTTCTGTAGTACTTTTGTCATGGGAATCATGGCTACTACGAAGAGTAGTGGGGACAGTGAGTCTCCCTGGAAGATCCCTCTCCTGATATTAACCTCTGCTAGTCTTATTCCAGAGCTTGTAAGTATTGTATTCCAGTTGTGCATTGTATTTTTTAGGAAGCTGATGGTGTTTTCCTCTATCCCATATATTTTCAGGCATTCTATTAGCCATGTGTGTGGTATCATGTCGAAGGCTTTCTTATAGTCTATCCATGCCATGCTTAGGTTGGTTTTCCTTCTCCTACTGTTCTTCATTACCATTTTATCTATCAGGAGCTGGTCTTTTGTGCCCCTACACTTATTTCTGCAACCTTTCTGTTGGTGGGGGATGCTGTTTGTCTCCTCTAGGTAGTTGTATAGCCTTTCACTGATGATACCTGTTAGTAACTTCCACATTATTGGTAGGCAGGTGATAGGCCTGTAGTTACTGGCTATATTTCCCTTACTCTTGTCTTTTTGTACTAAGGATGTCCTTCCTGTGGTCATCCATTTGGGTGCATGGTGATTTGAGATACAATGCTGGAGTTGTTCTGCTATTCGTGGGTGTAGGGCCTTGAAGTTTTTGAGCCAGTATCCATGGACTTCATCGGGACCTGGGGCTTTCCAGTTTGGCATTTTCTTTAGTTGGTGTGTGACTGTGTCTGTCGTGATCTCTGTGAATCTTTGTTTTATTTTCCCTGTTTCTTCTTCCTTGACTTCCTGGAGCCATGTTGCATGTTTGTTGTGTGATACTGGATTGCTCCATATGTTTTCCCAGAGTCTCTTACTTGGTTCGGCTTCAGGAATTACTTGGTGGTTGTCTTCCCCTCTTAGTTGGCTGTATAGTCTTTTCTGGTTAGTTCCGAATAGTTTGTTCTATTGGTATCCTTTATTCCTGGTCATGTACCGTTGGATCTTATGTGCTTTGGCCTTAAGCCTCTGTTTTACACCTTCTATTGTGTTGTTTAGTCCCCTCTCTTGTACTTTGTATTTCTCGTTGAGTTCCTCCCTTGTTTTCTTGCTTCTTAGCCTCTTTTCTGCCATCTCTTTCAGTTTACTCAAGTCAGATCTCATCACCATGATTTGCTTTTCCAGGCACCTTTTCCAAGGAGGTTGCTGTTTTGGTTTCTGTTGGGTTGGTTGTGCTGGTGGTGTTGGTGTTCGTATCCCCATCAGGTCTGCTACTAATCTTGCTCCTGCATATGCCAAGTTATTTGTTTCTGTGATACTGTTGGTGTGTATTATGCCCATTATTTCATTGACCTCACTTGTTTTCTCCCTTAATTTCTTGGCGTTGTAGGTTTTCATGGAGGGGATCTTTGTTCTCTCTGTATCTGGCTCCATCCATTGTCTAATCTTTTCTACCCATTTCGTCCTCTCTGTTACTTTGTCGGTGTTTCTTCGTGTGTCGTTGTTTGATACCTCATCATCCCTGTCGTCTTCTGTGGCATCGTCTCTCAGTTCGTCTTTGTATAATTCGTTGTCATGTGACATTTCCCTTTCCAGTTCTTCTCTTTCTGTTGGGGAGAGCCAGTTCTTTTTCTTTGTTCCTTACTTGGTCTGCCAGCCTCTGTTCTATTTGGGGGGTGTTATTCCTCTCATTCCAGATGCTGACTAACTTTCTTCTATATCCTCTCTCCGTCGGGTTGCTTCTGATGTAGCATCTCCATATTTCCTGATTTTCTTCTTTTGTCCATTTCTTCCTTTCGTTTGCTTCTGTAGCTCCAATCTCAGGCTGTTGGTTACTGTCGTTGTGGTGGTCAGTTGCTGGATGACGACCTCCAAGTACCTGACCGTCTTCCCCTTCAATTGGGTTGAATACCTGGCTGCCGGACGAAGCTCCTCTGTTGCCAGAGGTTCCATTTACGTCGTTGTCGTTTATTCCTTCATTTCTTTCCATCATTGCTGAGTTTTTGCTATTTAACCCATAGCTGGACCCTACCCCATCAGGGATAGGTACTCATTTACAGCCGAGGTCACCCATCCAACGACTGACCAGCCCCAATGTTGCTTAACCAGTCGATTGACGACCTAACCCACTCTGCCACGGTGCCACATTATTATTATTATTATTATTATTATTATTATTATTATTATTATTATTATTATTATTATTATTATTATTATTATTATTAAAATCCCCATAGTAGCACGAGTCTTCAATTGGAGAAACAAATCCTCACTTATGTAAATGTACATGTATTTAAATTTAAAACTTTAAAGATAGCTTTCGGGAATCTGTTTGGTTCCCCTTATCAGTTGATAAGGGGAACCGAACAGATTCCCGAAAGTCTAATGTTTTCACAATGCAGGAGCACCAACCATAGATATAGAGGGAGAGATTGGATATTCACGTGACTGCTGCGTGCAAGTAGGGCGCCATTGCTCTGTGTTGATTTCCAGAAATGACAGGTAATGGAAGTGACTGCACATTCCAGCAGCAATACAGCAACCGCTGGCACCCAATACACAAACATGATCACATGTGAACGGGGGATCACATTTCACAAGTAAATGACATATTTTCATTCATTAGAAATCTTTTCAACTGTGTTAAAGAATTCCCAAACATGTGTTAGGTCACAGTCAACTTGCAGTCAACTACACGCCTGCTTTTTGACATAAAATAATAAAGGTTTTAATATACTTTCTATTGAAGCCTATTTGTCATTAAAATCCTATAGCCTAGTAAATTAGCATGTAGGGTTACTGTCAGTCCATATAACTTAGGTTAAGTCTGACAGTTTTCCCTACTACTAGTAATATAATGTAACCTTACATACAATTGAAAATATATATTCCATATATTTGAGTATTGATAAAACCAGAGAAATAGCAGATCTTAACATCCACAATACCAGGATAACCCTATGAATATAGGCTAATTACTTTGCAGTCTCGCTGATTATGAAAAACGAATTATCAGAAATAGAGAAAATTCTTTACAAAATAAATTAGGTTAACTTTGCCATTCTTTTCAATAATAATAATGGAGAAACAAATCCAGAGTTATGTAAATGTACATGTATTTAAATTTAAAACTTTAAAGGTAGCTTTCGGGAATCTGATCAGGCTGAACAAAGACAAAGTAGCTCTACACTATATCAGGGGAAAGTTTGAATAATTTCTTTCGAAGGACAGAATTATCTTGGTTGTTCAGATTCTGTTTAAACTACCTAAAACAAGATTTAGCACAAAAAGTGTTTATATTCATCGGTAAAAAAAAAAAGTAGTTTATCATTCAGGAAAAGTGAAAGATAGAAATGTGGTCAATAAAATTCCATCTGCAGTAAATGACCAGTCAGTCTCTGTTGCCTCTCTACATCCATCGTTCTCCTCGATTTTCCTTGTCACTTCCTCACCCTATTTACCCTACACAACTTCTCGATATCATCCACCGCCTATTTCTTCCTTTCTCTACCTCCTCATATCAATCACCCTTAAGTCTCTTACCAACAGTGCAGCCTCATTTCTCTCTGCCTGTGCAAAACAATGAATTGGAGGTTCATAAAGACAATGAATCCCTATCCATCCCTTTCTTTGTCTTTTCTGGCTACCAGGCCATGGGACACTGGAGAAAAACGTGAATCACGAAAATTGTTTTGAAATTATTATTAATTATTTATTTTTATGTAAAAAGCAAACTTAGAATAAGTCTATCCAAAGGAATATTGAAAGCTGGTACAGGCAGGAACCACGCCCCGACGCCCCTGAAGAGTTCCGATTACCTTTATAAGGGGCATTTCCACAGGAAGTATATGGAAGACGAAGAAGTAAGAAGATCACTGAAGAAAATGTCTGCCCTACCAATCCTCATGATATGATCCATCTTATTATTAACTGTAAAAGTAAGAAAGACAGCATTCTGGTGATGAAGAACAATCCAGCCCCCCTATGCAGCAGGACCCCTTGAAGAAAACCATCATGGTGTACTGGTACTCATGCTCCATCCATGGACGCCTTGGAACCTATGCCAGTATGAACATGATGTGCCTTTCTTAAAGAATTTCCTGTCACGCCCAGGAAGGAGCAATATTCAACCATGCCAAGACTGCTCATAATCAAAAGATCTCCCGACGAGACATTGTACAAAATGTTGAAATCATTGATCAAGCCCCAGACCACTGCTACCTGTGCCTCCTGGAGGCCTTGCATATTAATAAGGAAAAGCCCTTACTTAATAACATACAGGAAAGCTTCCTCTTTCCCCGGCAACCTGGTGATCTACACCAAGTACTGTACAGAAGACGTGGACCAATCATAATTTAGCAGCAGAAGGGCAGAATACAAATGATTCATTCCAGCTCTGCTCCAGGCCCTGCCACGATGAGCAATCTCTGCATACAACTCCGACTAGAAGGCTTCGCCCAAGAAGAAATTTCCCCAGGCAGCCAATCAGAGATCTACCCTGCATCTGACCACACCCACCCATACCATAAAAGTTGACCCATCCACAATACGCCAAAAGTTTGCATTACTGCAGTCGCAAACATCCGTAGGAAACCATATCATTCTTCTACAAAAAACACTCCTTACAAAGCATATATTCTTTTCCTTCAAAGGGTACACACAGAACATATATTATTTCCTTCAAAGGGTACACTATATACTGGACACCACACACAGACAATACAAGAGAGCTCTGAACACTAAGCAAAATATATTCCTTTCTCCCAGATTCTCAACAGAGACTGTGGACCAGAAGTAAAATCATCAAGTGTCAGATTTGTTCTAGAAGGCACAACCCTTAAAATCCACAATATTTGTAGTTCACTGAACTGCACCCCAGAGGCAGATACACTTTTTGATGCAGCCTCAGCATCTTACTTATGTTTCCAGAAATTTGTAAGTAGGTGTAATTTGGGAGCTAGACCCCATTCTTACTAGTGATCACTTTGCCTTGCAGACAATGCTAAAATTAAAAAAGTTGCATTCCCCACCTCTTCCCCCTCCTAGATGGAACCCTGAATTTTCTAACTGGAACTCCTTTGAAAACTACATTCAACCTAGTCCAAAGAATACATAAATCTTCTGCCGCAGGATGTTTGCAGACTTCTACATGATTTAAGTAATAGTGTAAACAAACGGTGCTAGATAGCCCATGCCAAAAAAGAAAATCACACAACCATGAACACAAACTACAAAGATGCCTGGTACTGCAACTGCTGGATAAATGAAAGGAAGAGAAGTCAGTCGAGTGAGAAAACTCTTCAGAAAAAACAGAAATGACTGGCTGCACACCACACTGACTGAAGTCTCACCTCACTCTGCTCAAGTATCTGAGGAAGTAAGACCAGAAGCCTAGTATAAATGGTACGGTCAAGTACACCATCCCGATCCCATTACCAAGATGTGGAACTGGTTCAATAGTGTCTCTATTAAAAAGAATCTCTGACCCACAAAGTGAAGCTGACAGAATTACACAGCACTTTGCTGAAAGGACCAACATTGTCAACCTCTCCCTGGAAACCCAAGATGCTTAAGAGCTCTGGAACCTCTCAGAAATTGGAAAATTGCTGATGCCTACAACACCCACAATCAAACAGACACTCCCTTCACCAAAGATGACTTAAACCTTGCACTGAAGAAAGCAAAGGCTACTGCACCTTGATCTGCTCAGGAATATAGGCGAAGCTGCAAAATCAGTCAGGCCAAGGAAATGGAACCAGCTGGACATAAACTTAGTTCCCAACCTGGAGCCTACAGACCTATTGCCCTAATCAGCTGCACTGAAAAAGTAGCAAGAAGGATGGTCATAAACAGACTACTATGGAAAGTAAGCCCTCTGCATCCAGTATCTATGCATACAGGTAGGGAATAGGTACTCAAAATGCATAACAGATGTCTTATATACAGTTAATGAAGAGAAGGCCTTAATTGTTTTTCTTGATCTTGAAAAGGCCTATGAGTTGGCAGATTCCACTGTCCTCTCTTGTCAAAAAAAGGCATAAAACGCAATCTTTTGGCATGGACACAAAAGTACACACAAGATCGATCAGCTAGAGTCTATCCAGAGGAATAGAAATCTTCATTTATGCAGATGACATCTGTCTGGTGTGTTCCCAGCAACCTGGAGATATTCAACTGAAAAAAAAACAGAGATCACTACACTTGATTGAAGATTAGTGCAAAGAACTTGACCTAAAAATTAACCAAATGAGACCAAAGCCATGACCATCCAGGATAAATGTACACCCAATAAAGTCTCCATCATGGGTGAACCCACTGGATGGGTAAATGACTTCATGTACCTGGGCATCAGCATAAATCACAAGCTTCCCCTGCCAACGTAATACAACACCTGAAACAAAAAGCCCAATATCGTTTAAATGCAATGAGAAGGATTACTTCACTTCTCCAAGGAGCACCAAGTCCCCTCCTCAGAATATTCTACATTCAAACAACCCGTTTGTTAACAGAATATGTGGCGCCTACGCTCACAAAGCTGACACTTGAAGTTATTCAAAACAATGCAATGAAAATCATTGTAGGCACCCCAATGTGGACAAGGCTCCGTCTACTCAGAGCAGAAACTAATCTACTCTCTCTCCAGGTCGGAGTCGATCAAAGAAATGCTCTAACCATCTTCAAAACCTTGAAAATCGGCAGAGACTGCACTTTAAAAAACAGAATAGGAAGAATCCTCAATTTGCATGATGACCTAAATCCCCCCAAAATCCACAAGCAAAAAGCAGCTGCTGCAACAAAGAGAGAAACAACCAGTGATAACTACGATGAACCTCCCCGTTGGGTCCCTATCCTCTTCAACTTTAACTTCACTCTGGTCAACTCAGACAAGCGGCACAAGAAGCCATAAACAATACGATTGCACCTAATGTCTATTACACAGACGGCTCAGTTAACCATACTGTACCAGCTGCAGCAGTAGTCTCCGTATTCCGTATTCCTTAAGACTATTCAACAATGCCTTCACCCTATAAACTTAGCTACTCGCTATCCAAAAAGCACTGGAAGAATCCCTAAACCAAGAAGGAAATGCAATAATCCACACACTATAAAGAATCAATCACTCACTGAAAATGGACACATACTAGATAAATTGCTGCTGCCTTCACCCATCAAATCACTGGAAGGCAAGTTGCATTGAACTGGATCCCCAGTCACATAGGATTCAAAGGAAATAAGAAAGCTGATCAACTTGCAAAAATCAATGTATTCTGATGCAATCAGTATTACCATCAATCAGTCCCTTATGCAAAAAAAAAGCACACATTTCTACCGACTACCAGAATGAAACACAGTGAAATTTGTCAAGCATTTCTCCAAGGATCCAAGTCTGCAAAATGGTATGTGGAAAACACAAATTTACAAAGTCCTTCTCTTTCCAATAATACTTCCAGAACATTCCCTGACATTATCAGTCAACTACCGCTAGGATGCCTGTGTATTTGGCAACTGATCAATGCAGAAAACAGAGCTTACAAGTGTTGCAAACAGGTATTAGATCAACCATTATAGCATTAACTATTATAATGTCCAGAGACTTTTCCTCTTAGGCAAAATTTCACAGAGGTCCCTTTAACCAACACCATATTAGTAACATATAATTGAAATCACTGAAACATTGGCTTTCTTCTGCTTGCTAAACATCGCCTCAGTCACTCCTCCCTGATAGTCATACTGCATTCCTCTTCATCATATCACTTAGGGACTTCTTCAGGGGCAAGTCCTTGATGGCATACAGCCATTTAAACTGTAAACAAAGTATTTCATCTATTCACTACTCATTATCAGCACTCACCATTAAACAACCTCTCTATTGAGTCAACTAATTAGGATCATACTTGTCTCCATCAAAAACACTCCCTTCCTTGCTGTACCTTCTGCTGTACCTTCATTCACCCTAATCTCCAAAGGCAACTTTGATTCCTAGCCTTTCTCTACAGTTAAACTGAGACGAATGGTATCCCCAGTGAAGAAGACATATCAATCACCAGTTATGGGCTGCTATAAAGCAAGAGCCCATGCCAGCACAAGGCCGGCTAAATCTAACTACTACTACTGCTACTACAATGCCCACGCAGAACCTCCCTTGCAACGTCCAGATGATGACCAAGGAGATAGCCGAAGCATGTCGACTTTAAGGAAATACCAGACTCTAAAAACTACAGTTATAATAAGAATACGGCAATAAAAAATATTCTCCAGTGGAGATCACCTTCTACAATCCCGTTGTGACAGGCTTGACTGGTACACCTCGGTTTGAGCGTAGTGCACCGTTACACCCTTTACTTTACTGCGAGTTCCTGTTTGTGGCCCCTCCCACCACCTGTTTTTTTCTAACATTAACATTTGTACATAGCGCTCTAGAAAGGGAGAGAGCCACTTAGTTTAATGATTGTTTATAGCTAGTAAAGCGGTTGGTATAACCAAAGGTATTTGTGTACACTTTTTAATTTAAGTAGGTTAAGATGGAAGCGAAATTCATCAGCAGAAGAGCAGCGGATAACTTTTTGGATGCCCAGACGTATAATTATTGGATTTATCTATAATATAGGAAATGCATCTAACATTTCTTTATCAGCAAATATTAATTTATCTTTGCTTGGTGTATTTGTGAATGATAGAATAAGTTTGTTATTTTCATTTGAATATTGAGTGATAGTTTAGTTAACTATGAGTGTTGTTACGTGTTTTTTTTTATTTATTTGCAGAACCTTGATTCATCTTATCATATATTTTGGTTGAGTGAAGCTTCTTTTCCCACTTCTGTTATGAATTCCAATTGCATGTTGCGACCCTATTTAAATAAAAAATAAAATGAAATAAATTGTTCTTAGAGGATAGTAATTGATTATTGAGGACTAGGCCTGGGAAAGAATTTGATCCGCTTTTGATGATGATGATGATAACGTCGCCGACCGAGTAAGGTTCTGGGATTTGACTGTTTCGTCATTTGACAGGAGTTACCGTTTGCCCCCCACGGAGGAGCGGTGGCTAAAGTGCCCGTCTACACTTTTCACTGTAGTGTGAGCAGCGATTGTGTCCTATTATTTTCATGTTTTTTTATATATTTAGGTTGTGGGCATTGTTCA
>NC_061092.1:54345850-54353350 GCF_015104395.2 Macrobrachium nipponense
CAGGTAATGAACATCTCAAAAGGCGCGTGGATTTCAGATGTCATCGACGAGGCTTTCATTCAACCAACGCTTAAGAAGATTAAAGGAAGATTATCAGCGGGGGTGACCTAAATTGGCTTACTTGTGGACGGATCTCTTGGTATAATACCACCTTTTCTGTAAACTTTTCTCATTCATATACCTGAAGAGAGAGACAGCAGTCTCTGAAATATAGTACTTTTCTCTCTACATTTTGGTGTTTTTATGGGCTCCTTTTATTAGATGGAATTCTATTGTTTACAGAACATTTTTACCAGTCATATATATATATAGATAATTATAGATATATATATATATAGATATATATATATATATATATATATATATATATATATATATATATATATCTATATACTATATATATATATATATATATTATTATATTATATATATATTATATATATATATTTACGATGGAGAAAAGCCAGCATAGCATTATATATCTATTGTCCAAATTTTCGAGACTAGGTCTCATCATCACGGCTGCAGAATATACAAAATATACAAATTAAAATAAGACTTAGTATTAATATAAATAAAAATGGTTCAATATAAAAGTTAAATATCCTAAAAAATAATAATTTAAAAAATAAACTAAAATAAAATTAAAAGCTGAAGAATGCTTAAATCAGTACCTATCTCTATTGGAGTTAAAAACTGAATGACGTTCTCTGGTTTGGAAAGAAGGACGTCAACTATACTATAAACAAAACTGTGGAAGAGGTCTGACCATTTAATGGGGGCACAAGCTGTTAAATTATCAACGACTCCAAAACAGAGAGAGAATAGTCATTGGGTGCTTGGGTAACAATGCGGAAATCCTTATAAGAAAATGATGTTTTACATTTATTTAAATGTTCTCTTATGTTAGAGAATCCTTTTGTTTTCAAAGCCGGAATTTTATCTTTGTGGGAGATTAAAGAACCCAGAGTTTTAGGATTTTTAGCTATTAACTCGAGATTCACAGCCGGAAAAGTTTTCTGAATGACTTTTTGTATTTGCACCTTAAATGCGTTGGACTGAATGAAAGGTATAGAGGCACAAATTAATAATTTAGGTACGTCCGGTTTAAGTTGACATGGCTGAGATATTTAATTTAGAAAGTTATTCACATATATAAAGAATAAGGCTGGAGGAAACGAATTTCTTTTTAAAAAGTGGAGTGAAAATTGGATTTCGCTATGGAAATTATGCCAGCTGGAAGATAACATATAAGCTTGGTGCAATAGCGTGGAAAAACTATTTAATTTAAATGTTATGGAACAACTGCTATAGAAGTTAGTACCTAGACCTGTGAGAGTCGTTTTTCTAAAGACGCTCGTATTAAAACCATATTCTGTCCTAGTAATTAAAACATCTAAAAAAGCAGGTTGGTTGTCCTGTTCATGCTCAATTGAGAAATGTATATTAGGATGTAGGCCATTGATATATTCCAAGAAGGCTTCGGCGGTTTCTCGGGACCTAAATAGAGCATTAATGTCATCCACATATCACTTATAAAAGAGAGGACAATATGATAAGGGACACCCATCCGGCATCTGTTCCTCGAAAGAGCACATAAGAACGTTAGCCATAACTGGGCCAAGTGGCGACCCCATCGAAACACCACTATTGAAGTTCTCCTCCTCACCGGCTTTGGCCCTAAATAATCACACTAGGTGATTCCTGCCCTGAGAATATTCTTCCATTTGATCATCACTTTTATCAGAACCTTTTCCTATTAATATGAATCATTGTCAGTTTCTACAAAAGTGATTAAGACTGTTTTGCCAAAAGGATTTATAACGTTTTGCTTTTAACTGCTTTGGTGTTGGTCGTATATTGTGGTATTGTAAGGAACGCAAGAAGTGACGTCATCGTCAGCGACTTCAGTCCTCTTCCAGGTCCATTGGGCAGACTTCCATTCAGCTCTCGAAGTCATGTTAGATCTTACGTGCTTTTCATCTTCTTTTTCTTTATATTGACTTTAAAATAAAGCAGCTGCGCTTTGCTTAGCGCGGTTATTTTGCTCCCTTTTCCATTGTCTTCCAGTGAAGACCTGACTACGTTGCATCCTTTTATGTTGCCTAACAATAAATTGAATCTTTAGTCTTCATATCTGTCTTCTGCGCTGAAGAATTCTATCATTCAAAACCTGATTCCATTCACTAAACAAGTTATAATCTCGCTCCTGTTTCATAGAAACGGTCTTGTAATTTCACCCCTTTTTTTATATAAGAAACAGACCTTGTAATGCAAGTATCAAAATTTGTTCACCGCGATTCTCGTTCTACAAAAGCGACCGCTCTTCTTCTGTGTCAGAGGATTAAAAAAAAAAAAAAAAAAAGCGTTGGAGGCCAGTTATTACAGCTTTCCTTTTCCTATAAATAATAAGACCAAACTATTAGTGCGTAAGTTACGAGCGAATTCTTACATAAGTGTTCAATAAATTACTTCATAGTATCAGGTCAAGTTTTTCTCATAACG
Source organism: Macrobrachium nipponense (assembly GCF_015104395.2). Lineage (NCBI taxonomy): Eukaryota > Metazoa > Arthropoda > Malacostraca > Decapoda > Palaemonidae > Macrobrachium > Macrobrachium nipponense. The sequence continues at coordinate 54,348,356 of NC_061092.1, forward strand.
AGGCCTTAACGTCCCTCTCTCTCTCTCTCTCTCTCTCTCTCTCTCTCTCTCTCTCTCTCTCTCTCTCTCTTTTTTACACAAACACATATCCACGCACAGAAACAACCCGCATAGTTACTCAACTTAACTCTCCGGAACTGCCATCTTTAATCAAGACTGTAGGCTCTCAGGGGAACAAGGGTGAACCAGGCTGAGGCCACTACTGAACAGAAAACTCGATTGCGCCGAAGATACTTTGACCTTGTTTGCATAATAATGGTAGCAAAATAATTTACTTAAAAGGTTTAAGAGTTCTTTCACAACTGGAAAACATGCAGATTAAATAACTGCCGTCGTAAAGCTTTCTTTCTTTTTTAGACCTTCAGTGAAGAAAAACAAAATAATGGAACATCTTAAAAGAAGGGAAAGTCATGAAGTCACGAATAAATAAAACGTCCAAAACTTTCGTCAAAAGTTCGTTTGTCTTTTATTCATATCCTTCCACAAAGAACAACATAAATTGCATCAAATTTTCTTTACGTCTTGTTTTGGTGAGCATGATTTTAAAAAAGTAAAAATGCTCCGAAGTTTCTCCTGTGCGTTCTAGTTTTCTGTGCATCATATAAAAAAAGGCCACCGACAATAGATCGACCTTTCGGTGGTCTCGGTATAATACTGTATGAGCCGCGACCCATGAAACTATAACCACGCTCGGTGGTGGCCTTGCCTATTATCCGTTACCAGAAGCGCTATTATGGATAACTTTAATCTTACATAAAGTAAAAACCACCAAAGCTAAAAGGTTGCATTTGGCATGCTTGATAATTGGAGGATGGATAATCAACATATCAATTATCAGCCGTCTAGCCTCAGTTGTTTTTAAGATCTGAGAGTTGACAGAAAAAGTGAGAGCACAAAAAAGTGCGGATGAACAGACAAAATCAGCACAATGGTTTTTTTTTTTTTTCAGAAAACAAAAGAGAAACATTCATTTTTCACTCAGATTTTATTAACGAGATAACTGACAATTTTCTCAGTGTGCATAGTTGAGATTGACATATTGACAATGGAATGTAAACACAACTTCAACCATATCGAAGTCTGTGCGCATGTGCATGTCTCACTAGAATGCAGGTGGCTCTATAGGTATTTAATAATCATTTGCTTCAAGTTTTAAACAAAGTGCCGAAAAGGAAATTGAGAGTAAAAGTTACACCGTGAATCAATTGTTAGAAGAGAGTGGAAAGTAAAATGGATTAAGGGGATCATGAAAGGCGGTACAGTAGAAGGAACAAAAGGGGTTGCAGCTAGTGGCCGAAGGCACGCTGCAAAGAACCTTAAGTAATGCTTACAGTGCACCCCATGAGATGCACTATCGGCACTCCTCCACCACGAGGGACAATTCTTTTAAAAACTTCCTTCATTTTCTCCTACAAGTTGTGGCCATGTTTACTAAGAAAGACTTCCTCTTATACTCATGAGTGAAATTGGCTTTCAGCTGATTCACCAATTTATGCCGATGATATCAAATTTCGGAAAATTGACTTGGACCGTTTCACCGAATGGCTATTTATCCCTGCAGTCACTCAAAAACGGAATACTTCTCATTGTTGAGTGTTTTGTTGAAAAATGTCTTCGATGTCACATCATTATTCTACTGTAATTTCTTATGTCTGTGTGAGGATTCAAAGTAAGAAGATCCCAGTGCACTTTCATAGTTATTCTTTTCCTGATGGTCATTTCGCTTTCATTTATATATGCTACCTCTCAGTTTCTGTTATCTATTACTCCTGTATTACTTATATTCCTGTAACTTGCGTAATGGAAATATAACTACAAAAAAGATGAATTTTAGAAAATTACTGCTTCTGAAAAAGTGGTCAGCCTTTCTAACATTTGGCACCTAGGTTTCATGATTGGTTGCATTGCTGCACAGGTCAGTTTTCATAATCATTTAAGGCTGTGTTTACACCAAGCGAATCGAATCGACTCAATTCATGAAGAATCAACAAGATCCATGATTCGTCTTGATTCGTCGCACTAATATTAATATAACCGTTTACACCATAGAATCGGCATGATTTGAATTGCCTCGATTCACCTGGTGTAAACGGTCTCATTGAAATTAGCGTGGCAAATCAAGAAGAGTCATGAATCTTGTTCATTCTTCATGAACTGAATCGACTCGATTCGCTTGGTGTAAACGCAGCCTTATCGTAAAAAAATGCAAACGAAATCATTCAAAATTGCTATATGCTACTTTTAACCAGGCGCTCCATTGCTTGGGATATATGGTTAGTGCAACCCTCAGGCGCTGATGCTTTCTGGAGCAGAAAGGCTCAGGTAGTATACCTCTTTATATTTTCGGTTACTTTGTTGTTATTATTATTATTGTTTTTCTTGCTGGGGGGTAGGAAGCCTGAAAAGGTATGAAAAAAGGTGTTTTGCATTGAGTTAAAGATACAAGAATTTTAGGATAGGATATTTATGATTTGTTTATCAGAATGAAAATGTAAAAGATAAAAAATGTGTATGTTAAGCAGTACTGAAAATTATTCCTGATAAAATATAAAGCAGTTCATGATTTTTTTTGTGAAGCAACGGGCTATTTGATCATACATTTGAGCTCGTTTTAATTTATTTGATGTACTGAATTTAGAGGTTATATTTCTGATCAATTATTTTGTGTTTTCACTTATAACTGAGAATATGTAAACGTGTATAATTCGTGCCCGTTTTTTTTTTATCCTTTTTGTTAGTATGAGTAGTAATAAGTATGAGTATTAATTACGAAGACCACTTCTCGTTAGGTAAGGGATATAATGTTTGCAACTTATTCGCCGTTTTATATTTAAGTTATATTTTTCTTTTACTTGGATCGAAAAGGTCAACCCTTGAGATTTTTCAATTGGGACGATAATATGACATCGCATTAAAGATGATGTTAATGTTGCTGTTGCTTACGTAAGAAGAATAAAAAATAAATAAATAGAGGCAGAGAACTAAACCTCTAAGTCTAGCTTTTCTTCCAGCTTACGAGAGAAAATCATCTCTCTCTCTCTCTCTCTCTCTCTCTCTCTCTCTCTCTCTCTCTCTCTCTCTCTTCGTCTCTCTCTCTACTCTCTCTCTTCTCTCTCTCTAGTGATCTTAAAACTTCAAACATAAATTTGTTTTTTTAATATTTGATACATGTTCACCTTTCGCCCAACACCTACCCCCTCCCCCATCCCGCAAAACAAGGACATGCAATTGGCAAGATTTGTTCTCCGTTATTCCCAAAACTGTTGCTGAGAAGGGAGGAGACAACATTAGGAAAAGCGGGGCTTTCGAGAAAGTTAAGAAGGCAGGTTGACTGGTCAATAGAATTATAGGTCTTGATGTCTGGCGTTCCGGGAGGGGAAGCTGGGGAGGGAGGAGTAGACAGGTGTAGGCGAGGAGGAGGAGGAGGAGGAGGAGGAGGAGGAGGAGGAGGAGGAGGAGGAGGAGGAGGAGGAGGAAGTGACATCAGAGACTGTCTTGACTGCGCCCAACAGGTTATTTTAAATTTAATACAGTTTTGGGACCTCCTTCGTGTTTTTCGAATAACCTATTCCTTTCTGAACAAAGAACCGGTGTATACTGACTGGGCATTAAAATGCGCTCTCTCTCTCTCTCTCTCTCTTCTCGCTCCTCTCTCCTGTCTCTCCTCTCTCTCTATCTCTCTCTCTCTCTCTCTCTCTCTCTCTCATCATTAGATTAGAGCAACCCAGTTTTTAAAGTAAATTTTCGGGTCTCAAAAAGGTGCAGAATAATGAGCATCAGTTTCGTGAAAGCTTCCACAAACACCCAGATAAGAGGAGATATAATACTAATACTAAGAATATCAATTTAGTAGAAACCAAAAGCGTCAGCAAGGGAACATCTGAAAGTCCTATTGCAGAGAAATAGCATCTTCCTCGTCATCATAACTGTTTAATATAATATATATCATAGAAAGGCATAAAATTATATTTGTCCTAATTTGATCTCGGGATGAAATACGAGTTTTCCAGATGGGTCAGGAAAAGGAATAATCCTTTACCAAATAAATTAAGAAAAGTGGTGGTTGGGGGTGACCGGACGATCAAAGGTTTATCCAGTAATTGAATCTTCTTCCGGCAAAAATTTCCAACAAATTGACAAAATTGTCCGTCTCCTCGGAGGTTATTTATGAAAACACACACGAGCGCGCGCGCGCACACACACACACACACACGCACACACACACACACACAAACATACACCCAGCAGAAACTTAAAAACTGAGGAATCCGTAAAACATTTTCAAAGATGGAACTTAACTGAATTTAAGAAACTCAAGAGAAAGCTGCCATAAATTGAATGGCCTATCATCACCACCAGGTGACGTCGTTCTCTTGTTATCACCTGCCAACATCGGGAGCAATGACTCTTCAATGGCAGTTTTGGCTTCCCGTGACGAGCACTTGCGCTGCCCCGATTAGAGGCATCTCGCCTCAGGAAGTGGAACATTAAGCGTCGAACGTCCCCTCAAATTACCTTCGTCAGGAGCTGCAGTTTTATACACGGAGAAGAAAATAAAAGAATAGACCTTAAGGTTCGATAACAGCTTTCGCCTATTGTACATGTAATCAGTATACAGTTAAAGATTCTTTTACTTTTACCAAAGAAATTTACGATCAAGAACTAGGTAATTGTGTCCTTGTAAGTTTCGATGTTAAATCTTTATTTACTAATATTCCTTTAACAGAAACCATTGATATATGCATCAACGACTTGTTTAATGACTCTAATAGCATCCAGAATTTTAATAAACAAGAGCTACACAAACTGCTCACATTAGCTGCGTCTGAATGTTATTTTATGTTTAATACAAATGTATATAAACAAAAAGATGGTGTAGCATATAAAAACATGATGGTGTAGCATTGGGAAACCCTCTCGGTCCTACTTTGGTCAATGCCTTTTTATCTCATCACGAAGTTGTTTGGCTAGATAATTGTCCCTGTTCTTTTAAAC
>NC_061092.1:54355850-54363350 GCF_015104395.2 Macrobrachium nipponense
AAAGATTAGCATAGGTATAATACGGTCGCTCTCATCAGCAGGTAGCCTTTGGAGGCAGGTAATGCTTTACGGAATTTTTGGAAGAGAAAATTCTTGATTTTACGTCATATTGACATCATAAATTATATCACTGCTTTTAGAACTCTAAATACGTTGTTTCAAAAAAATCATCATTCATATCAACAGCATTATGACTACCGTTGCCGTAATGAAACTTTAGTACAGACTCCAACTGCTGACAAACAACGGCTATGCAGATCAAATGATCGAAGCAGCAACAAAAAAGAAAATGGACGAATTTTACCAACCCAACACTGACGAAAAACGAGGAGAACTTGATTAATTACCATCGTGTGCATTATGGGTCTGCATACCAGGAGGATTGCTGCACACTACGCGGGATAATAAACAGAGGCGTAACCCCAAAAGCCCCTTACCACAAAATAAGCCTCAGGATATATAGTAAGCCCAACCTTGTAGCAGCCTTAATAATGAAGAACAGCACCGCTCCGGGGGGACCGAAGGAGATGTGCACGAATGTAGTTTACAAATTTACTTGTTCAGAGGAGATGTGTAAATCTCACAGCCAAAACTACATCGGGCACACTACAACGACCCTTCGGAGACGTCTGATGGCTCATAGAAATCAAGGGGCCATCCATCAACATTACATAGATGTACACGACAGGAAGCCATCTCTACAAGAGCTCATAGAAGGCACCCAGGTCGTGCACAGAGAAGACAACTACGGTCGCCTCTTAATAACGGAAGCGGCGAGCATCGCTATTCAGAAGCCGACCTTGAACGTCCAACAAGAATCGGACCATATACCCCCTCCAGCAGGAGAAGGAATACGCATGCCAAAACGGACCATACAACGCGCTCCAACCCACCGGGAACATCGCGCCCCTTAGAAGACATGAGAGGACCCAGCGCCAGCGAAAGACAAGTAACATCCTTGCTCAGGTCGCTGAGACCCAGCCCAACACGAATCTGCAGCCGTTAACCAACGTAGACCATTTGGACATACACACTCACACACACACGCTCACTCACTCAAATTTAAATTATACACATTTATGTATAAACAGAAATCATCTGACTTGTACCTTTATGCATGCTATAAAATATATATAATATATATTCCTGTATTTAGATTTCTATATTCATTTTCATTCCTGTATATAATTTTGTAATTTTTGTCTAAAACCAACATGTAACATATTAAATTTTAAACATACATTTAAGGAAACTCTAGCACATGGTATTGTATTTTGAATATTTATTTAACCACTGTTTAAACTTTCACTTTTATTGTCACAGTACATATGTCCTTATGTTCTTTGTATTCAAAACAACGCCCTTAAGCTGTTAATCCCTAGACTAACTAGTACCCATACCTCAAGGTCATACTTCCCACACGATGAAATAAATAGGCCGAAAGGCCAGATTGTAAGCCAGTAGTCGCTTGATAATGCCATAAGGCGAAACAGCTGTCGCGACAGAATTCAATAAATGGAAGAAGGAAGTCTGCGTATTTATCACCAGAAAGTGACGAACGAGAATCGGAAAAAACTTTGTCGGTATGAAGATACCTGCAAGAAACTTATTGATGCCACTAAAGCAATTGCTTTTAACGAAAATTGTATAAGAGAAAAACTATGCCCTAAAAGTGTATATATATATATATATATATATATATATATATATATATATATATATATATATATATATATATATATATATATATACTCGTATATTCGTTCATGAATGTAAAAGTGCATAAAACATACAAATATGTGAGTCAATAAAGTCAGATACAATTTAGCGAGGAGTAACCGAAACAAAATCCAGATCTCTCTTCTCATTTCATGGTTAGATGAGTCTTCAGATTTCAGATTGCAAAGATGAGAGACACAATGACGTTAGAATTGTTTGCTCAGTCCTTCATCAATTCTGTACAATGTGTAAGTTGTTGTTATTATTATTATTATTATTATTATTATTATTATTATTATTATTATTAAAGTAGTTTAACCAGACCAATGACAATGTGCAACAGAACGTTGAACATGTATATGGAGAAATTTAAGCATGAATTAAAAGAACGGACAGTCATGAAAGCCTTATTGAATCCACAAACGATAATTTTCAACATTCTATCAATAAATAAATCGGTAAATTGGAGACGTTTATTTATTCCACCAAGTTAGTACTTAAAACGCTGATGAGTAGTTCCAAATTAGTGTTTGTGCCAGTGTGTGTGTGCGAGTGTGTGTGTGTGTCTTATGACTAATCATTAGTTTCTCAATATTACACGAGCTTTATCGACAAAACCTCCCAACAGGGATTTTGCCAACAAAATCTTCCATCTAGTCAGGTTAAGACGAGAGCGAAGACTTGCGCTACGGTTCCGATTCGAAATCATATTACTAATTTCTTTTATGGCATGTGTTTTAGTATTGAGGAATGCACTACGCGTTGCACGTTTGATAAATTAAAGTTACGAAACCAAGAAATTATGGTACAGTAACGTATTTAAAAACTTGAAATATCTGAAGAGGACGCTCATTGGTGAAGCCAAGCACAGTGCCTTTAGATCACCTATCTTCTAGAACTCGCGAAGTTTAGACGCGCGCTTGTGTATATCGTGTTTTACGAGAGAGATCGTCTTGCTAGATCGTACACCAACCTTAAGTAATGATAGCAACATTAGTGAACCCGATGGAGTAAAACTAAGCTCAATTCAATTGTGGGAACTCAACGGAACTTTTACGCCTTGACTTCAGGCCCCTCCAGCATTCGCCTTTTCTTCTTTGCTCAATTTATATGCTAACAAAGCTAACGGAAGTTATCAGCAGACGAAGCCTACATTACTTCATCATGAAACAAGAGTGCCGAGTATCTCAGTGTTTATCCTCGTCTATGATTTTTGTGATTCATTTACTATTATGCATTCACATGTCTTATACGACGACTTCATCGTCAATAGATTTTGTTGTAAACTCGGCTATATTTCAAATTGGCGTAAAGTTCTCAACGTGTGAAGATCTGTCTTTTGTTGTCTGTTGGGAAGATGAGATGGTCAAATTAGCCTTCACTCTCCGACTAATTTCTATATTCAGGGGAAATTGTCTTAATAGTATTTAATATACGTCAATTTAATCATTTCTCAAACATAGACATATATTCTCTCTCTCTCTCTCTCTCTCTCTCTCTCTCTCTCTCTCTCTCTCTCTCTCTCTCTCTCATAGTTTATTAACCCTTACATTCCGAAGGTGGCATCAGCTTTTGGGCACCAATTGGTCAAAGGGTGAGGGAAAGTGTTACTGGAAATGGAGACTTTAAAACTGGTTTTCAACCTTTGTATTACCACGCCCCCTCTAAGTGGTGGTCTTTCCCTCCACGCTCCCCTTGCATCTATTATTAGTAAAATTCCATCCCAGATTTAATGAAAAATACAAAAAAGAAGGGGTTTTTTCATTTTTGGGGAAATGAATCAGTGGGTACTTGACAACTCTTCTTAGCTGCTAGATCTTGAATGCCTGGATGGATGACAGGAGTGCACAGCGTAAGTTCCTTTCAACATTCAGCTTGTCTTTGTATTTGGTCTTGAGAGCAACGAACAAAGAAAATGCAGCTTCACAAAGATACCACATCGATCCGACCATACTTAAGATCTGAAAGAGTCCAACTAGAGTAGTTTATTTGTTTGTTTGTATGGTGTTTTTACGTTGCATGGAACCAGTGGTTATTCAGTAACGGGACCAACGGCTTTACGTGACATGAGTAGTAGACTATAGGAAAATGTCGTAATGCGATGCTTTTGCACTTTTTCATAAACTTCTGAGTATTGAATAAGGAATATAATTAGGAAATTGTTAACTTTTACCTAGGGCTCGAGCCTCCCCCCCGTCCCCGACCCCCCGGAAAATTCTGACCCCCTTAAGTTGAGAACCACTGCTTTAAATTTTTTCTGGCTTATAGAAAACCGAATTTTATAATATTATAGCATTCTTTAACAATGAAAATTATGCAAATTGGTTAATCATTAAATTTGGGTACTTATGCTAGTTCCACATTTTTCATTTTTTTTATTTTCGTTTATTTCACGAGAGTTTTGTGAATATAATAATTTTAATGAAATAATAAAGTAATGCAAAATAATTTGATTATTAGTATCCTTTGATTCATTATCTGTTTATATTCATTGTGTACATATCCGTGCTATTTTTAATGAGATTTTGAGGACAAAATAAGAATCGGCCATTTTTTTGAAGGACTGGAAAATAGACTGGTCAGGAAGTCAAGATGAAACGTCTGAAGAATCAAAATTATTTCTCGTGATGATCACTGACTGAGGTCTTGGTAAGGTGCTTTCAAGATTATCTTATAAACAGAGCGATACATTACTGAATAAGCACTGAGCTATATTCGCGAAAACTGAGCATATTTACCCTTGCCATAACGTCAGTGTTGCTGACCTAAAACTGGATATATAGCTATCACTTAATCTCCTCTGGGCCTCATAATAGCATTTCCCTCGTTTCTTTCTATTCGCGACATTAATCACAGTCATTAATTGAACGTGAATCATTTTATAATTCATGCATTTAAATCGAAGTGAGTTCAGGAATTTCTTAAAATTGAGGATTTATATTTCATGGGTAAGTGAATAAGGAAAGGAAAACGAAGAGGGCTTTCTTTACCTGCGTTACTCTCTCTCTCTCTCTCTCTCTCTCTCTCTCTCTCTCTCAGACACCGACACGCATACATACACGCACACAGTTTTACCTAGACATAGATTAGTTCACTTTTTGAGAGGCAAAATCGCGAACAGAAAGTCAGTCGTACACTCTGTTCTCAGCGGATGTAAAAGAATCATGTCCATGATAAATTCCCCAGACATTTCAGGGAGACAATAAATGATGAGAATAATTTTATTAAAAGAATTATAATTTGGTAGAAACAGCTAGAGCTGCATCCGTCGTCAGGAGATGGTGCTGGTTGTGCAGAAGCATAAAGGTCTAATGCAAAGAATTGTTCCTTGTGTTGACTCTCCTCATATTTAATACAAAAGCCTGAAAGAGTTTTTCATTTATTAATTCTATGTACACGGAATGGGAAGGGACTTTCCATAGTATATGTGGAATGGTCTCACAGAGGCCTGAGCTAAGAGTTAATGCTTCCGCCTTGGGAAAAAAAAAAAAAAAAAAAAAAAGTCACCATGGGCGTTAAAAAAATGCCACTAATCTCTTTTAGGCCAAATATGAAAGGATTCCATAGGAACTGGAATCTTAGTAAAGCAATGTCGATCTCCAGAGGTGCTGTTGTCACTGCCCGATATCGAGTAAAGAAAGAAAACGTCCAGTCAAGTAAGGTCAGGAACTTGGAGCCACATAAGCGCCCTTTGTTTTGCACAAACATTTATTTCTTCGACTTGTTTTACATAATTTTTTAAGTCAGATTTTTCAGTCTATTATGGCCGCTAACGATCTTCTGATGATCAGCGCGTCACGTTAAACTGAAGTGGTATGCAGTGGGAGTGTTTGAACAACACTGACGATGCTCGTCAATGGCATTTAAACACACACGCACACACAATATAAATAGAGCACTATATATATATGTATATGTATAAATATACATACATATATATATTATATATATATATATATATATATATATATAATATCGTATATATATATATTATATCAGGGGAGGCTAAGCCAAAACAATCATATAGTAGAATGCATGGATAGGAAGAACAATCAGCTAGTCATTGACAATTTATTAGGTGCGCTTCAGGATCACCCATATCCCATCTTTTCTGGCTAAGGAGACACAGAAATTAAAAAAAATACTAATTATATACAATAGTGCTTACAAAATTAAAAATGCTTTAAAGATTGAAAAATGGCAATGACAATACAAGAAATGGATTACCTTTAGCAGTGAAGTCCAGAGGATGAAAGCTCAAGACGAGTAAACAAGGTTGGGAAATAAACAACAATGGGGGGAGGGAGGGTACTCGGCTATGTTAAGGGGGTTAGAGGTTAAATGGTAGTTGAGTGATGGGACGATTTTCGTAATAGCCTAAGATTTTGAAATATTAAGGAGGTGCTTCTTCTGTGTCGTGGTTACTACTAAAGAATTTTTTTAGTCTATCGGGCTTTTACAAATTAATGAATGATTTCTAATGTCAGACTAACTAAACCTGAGATATCTAACATTAAAAATCTGTATACGCGAGTTCATCACAAATTTTGCTCTCAGTGAAAAAAAGTGGTAATGGCTCTCAAAACTATCTTATTTGAAATTAAAGTGCTATTACTATGATAATAGATAAGTACACACACATTATATAAATATAATGTGTGTGCGTATTTATCATAGTAATACCACTTTAATTTCTAATAAGACAGTTTTGAGAGCCATCACACACACACACACACACACACACACACACACACACACACACACACATATATATATATACATATATATATATATATATATATATATATATATATATATATATATATATATATATATATATATATATATATATATATAAGGATGTGCTATTTGAGGAGGCCAAGAGAAGATAGATAATCTTATATCCAGTTCTAGATAAGCTACCCAGACTTAATGGTAGGGTTTATATGTTCATTTTCCATAAATATTCCTCAGTATTTATTCAGTAGTTTATCTTGAATGTGCTTTGTATATATATATATATATATATATATATATATATATATATATATATATATATTATATATATATATATATATCACGTATAAAAGGGAAAATATATAGGACGAGATATGCCCTTAGGTGATGCCTGGGGACGTCGCTGAGAGCATCGTGGATTCTGTTAATCGTCTTAATCCACTTCATCGTTGCCTTTAGAAACATTTTACATATTCGGTCTGAGTCCCAATTTCTATTTGAATGGTTAACCCTATTATTTTGTTCTTTTATTAGTGAAGATTCCACCATTTCTATCAACAGTTGCTGCACAAACAAAATCATACTCCCTCACCTTAATAATTTACGAGAAATCACACAAACCTTAGGCCCCTCGAACGCTTTTATTTTTACTTATCCGAATATACTAGGGAAATCATTAAGTAACGTTCAGCAAAACCAGTTTAAAAAATTATCAGATTTTACAAAATCCCTTGCAAGGACTTTGATCATTCATATTCCGGTTTCACTGGTAAATCTGTCTCAGAAAGATTAATGCAACATAAATGGTCTGTTACATATGGACAAAATAGTTCAACAATTTTCTATTATATAAATAACACGAACCATACCATGAATTTTATGCAGAGCAGCTGTCGATCAAATGTCAAATGGTGGAATCTTCACTAATAAAACAACAAAATAATATGATTAACCTATCAAATGGAAGTTGCGACTCAGACCAAATAAATAACAATTTTCTTAAGGCAACGATGAAGTGGATTAAGAAATTAACGGAAACTACGA
>NC_061092.1:54368350-54375850 GCF_015104395.2 Macrobrachium nipponense
ATATAATTTTAAGCGACTGTCCTGATTCTTATCCAGTCATAATCATTTTTTTTTTATTGGTCATCTGAAGTTTCGTACTACAATTCGTCTCGTATGATTTTCCTCCTATATTTGTTAATAAATGCCTATAATATAACTTTTAACCTCAAATTTCATGACTGTTTATATATTTAGTTGTGTGTAACTACAATTAGCATAAACAGGGACGTTTCCCTACACTGTGAATTTCTTTTTTATATCTTCGTGGACATCTTGCTCTTGTGTTACTTGCCCAGGGTAAAATGATTTGATATCACAACTATTTTCTGTATACCCTCTAGGTATGCAAATGTGAACCCTCTACCTAACTGTGACTCTGTGCATTTGATAATTAAAGTTTCTTCAGTGTTCAGTGAGAAAAGATTGACGGGAAAGACAATATTTGATTATGCAGTTCTGATAAATACTTCGTGTCAGATATAGAAAAGCTTAAGAGTTAATTCCTTTCTATCCTGTGACTTTTCCTGTATATTAGTGTACGAAAAATCAAGCATGAACCAATGATAGGTAATACTGATGCAGGTGACTGGAAACTGAGTTAAATCACTTAAAAGAAAAAAAATTCACTATACCACAGCAAGATATTTTCTCACATTTTTGCTGACACAATCTTTTGCAGGTATAGACGTCTCTTTTGAGCTGTTTTAGCAGTTGTGCTGACTCTCCTGTGACAATCGTAAGTATCAGAAGGATTTCAGCAGAACGAAAATAGCAAGATATATATTTCAGCTAACAGGATCAGAAGGGGAACTTGCTTTTCTTTTGGTCCTTTCGGGTAAAAAGTCAAGTGAAAATTCTCATGAGGATAATCAGCGTATCATGAAGTTTACTTATACAGGAAAGAACAAAATAATCTGATAAATGTTTCCAGCTTAAATTGTTACTATGAATGACAGTAAGATTATGAACAAATATAATTTGTACAGTTTTTTAGTTATTACTTGCAAATTCTGACTGCTCTAATTCTATACAGTGGTGCGGTAGTGTTGATATATTTGTGGTTTTTCAATGCCTTTCATTGTTCTTTTTCAGTACACGGCATTGAATTTCACTAAGTTTCCATTAGACGATTATAATTATGGCAGAGTACAATAGATTTTATTGCGGTACTAAATATGCCGACTTCATATTCGTAATAGCTTTTATGATTTTTTTTATAATCTCACTGCATTCGTGAATTTATAAAATCATAATCGCGTAACAACAAAGGATGTTCAGGATTTGAATATTTTCCTGTTTTTAATCAAGACTGGACTTTCCAAATGGACTTAAAGTAACTTATTTTGTGGAGAAGAGCTAGCAACCCTTAATTGACAATTGTGTGCAAAGCTAAATCTTCTTTTCAGTTCGTGTCTTTAACTTATAATAAAGGGTGCTTCCTTTTCTGTGATAGTGGCTAACTCATCCCAGTAGGAGATAGACAATATTTTTTTATCTTTTACAAGTTTACCTAGCTCGTCACCATCTTTTGCTTTTGATAGTTATAGATATATTAAAGTTATAGATAAAATAGTAAATTAATATGCAAAGTTTATTTTTCTCACTCTTTAAGAGATGTCTCTCTCTCTCTCTCTCTCTCTCTCTCTCTCTCTCTCTCTCTCTCTTTGCTAACAGAATTACACAAAAATAATGACTATTTTCCCGAAATTCACCGGGAAGATTCTCCACATTCCTCAAACAATGAAAAATTTTTGGTGCAGATCCGAGTCTATCTGGAGCCAGAATTGTTTGGCTCCTCCCTAATTGGTTTCGTCACTAATTTGGACGCAAACAGACGACGACAACTTTGTGACGTTCATGGAGGAGATAATGACGCAAAGAAGTTAGGGCAATTCTTAGAAGCCCACCCTTGTGTTGCAGTACACTGTATATATATATATATATATATATATATATATAATATATATATATATATATATATATATATATATATATATATATACATATATATATATATATATATATATATATATATATATATATATATATATATGCTTAAAAATCACAGTAGATACACGGGTGAACTTCATTAGATAAGCGAATACCGCAGGAAAATGATAGTCAGCAATCAAAGCGCTTTCGTCTTTACTAAGACATTGTCGTTCCTTGACAATGTCTTAGTAAAGACGAAAACGCTTGGATTTCTGACTATCATTTTCCTGTGGTATTCGCTCATATATATATGTGTATATATATATATATATAATATATATATATATATATATATATATATATACAATATATATATATATATATATGCTTAAAAATCACAGTAGATACACGTGACTTCATTAGATAAAGCGAATACCGCAGGAAATGATAGTCAGCAATCCAAGCGCTTTCGTTTTCTTTACTAAGACATTTGTCGTTCCTTGACAATGTCTTAGTAAAGACGAAAACGCTTGGATTTCTGACTATCATTTTCCTGTGGTATTCGCTCATATATATATATATATATATATATATATATATATATATATTATATATATATATATATATATATATATTTATATATATATATATATATATATATATATATATATATGTGTGTGTGTGTGTGTGTGGTGTGTGTGTATGTTATATATATATATATATATATATATATATATATACATATATATATATTTATATACATATATATATATATATATATATATATATATATATATATATATATATATATTTTCAACCTAAAAAAACTGACTTTCAGCGGGTTATGGACATTAACAAGTATATTTACTTACCACAAAATAATCCTGCAATCTGAAGGTATGTTATAGGTAACGATTTATGAGATCTTTAAATTTACATATATTTACATTAACGAATTCATCGGGAAATTTAACGGAAACCAGTCAGGCAAACAAAACCTGCGTAATTCAACAAAATACATTGAGAAGGAAATGACTGAAGTAGCTTTCAGGGAATGTCACTTCAATGGCACTGCAGATTAATGGTGCCGCGGGAGACCACAACACACAAGGCCCAATCAGGAAGAGTCCAAGGCTAATGCTCCCTCTGTTATGGAGAGATTTACGAATTAAGGCCACAAAGATCACAGTGCAAGAAGCAGATAACAAGGCAGCGTACTGTGGGTGCCAAAAGATGCCTGAACATAAGATTTCCAAATAACAAAAACTCTCGTTAACGCTGCACCAGCCAGGCAAGGGTCATATGGAACGCTGGCACTTTCAATAAAATATTAGTAAGAGAATATGGACAACATAACTGATAAAATTTGTATTCAGACTACTTAACCGTGTAGATGGCCTCGGCGTAGAATAAGGTTGAAAGAGGACGTTAAGGATCTCACTGCTAAACCTGCCACACGCTAAGTTGGCGGTGATGCCCCGCCCCTTGCTAAGCGAAGGTGGTAATTGGGATTACAGCAACTATTCGTGTGGCTATTCATTTAAGTGTGTTTGAAGGCGCTTGCAATTACTATTCAAGTTGTTTTATTGTAGAAGTTTAATTATACTCTTTAAAGAAAATGAAAATTATGTTAAATGATGAAAATGTTTGAGAACTTGAGAAAACTATCACTAAAGTATAACTCAAATAGTCAAAGTCAAGGATTTTACACTATTTCGAATGCACTCTGATTCATTTCTCTTCAATATCCAGTAAATATATAAGAAATTGGTCAGAATCATGATATTGTAAAGGTCATTTAAATACGGAGATGCATATAGTATGAATATAGAATCACGTGTCTAAATAACATACTTAATGGTGAGAAAACACGTGCCTTATCTAGGGAGGCAGAATGATCACTAGAATAGCCAGTTACTGTGATTGGCGGGAATTTCAAACGCAGGTGTTAACCGAGCTAACATTGAAAAAAGAGAAAAAGCTCTCAGCTCAGTAACCATTCAGCGATATACTATACATAGATTGAAGTATAAAGGAGTAACTATAATAATGGAGGATTGCTTAAAAAACACAAAAAACGTATGGGACGGATACGAGCCAGACAAGAATCGTCGTAATTAAGGTCTGCAATTATCTTCGTGAGCAATATGATAAGGAAGGAGAAGATGATATCGTAAAGAGGACTGCTGCTGCAACAGGAATACTCGTTCTTTCCATTCAGCAGATAGAGCAGCAACACAAGCGTGGAGAGATGCACTCTCCACCCCCTAGGTCAAGAAAGTCACCAGTAATGGGAGCCTTAGATGATTTTGATAAGGACTGTGCAAGTCGGGAGATAATGGCTTTCTATGAAAGAGGTGTGAAATACCCACAATAGAAAAAACTGATGGATAATGTGAAGAAGCCACCTCTGAATTTACCTGGTGCTTATATCTCTCTTCTCAAACTTGTTAAGCAACTCGGCTTTCGTTATAAGAAAGTTGAAATCGGTAGGAAGATCTTGATGGAAAGGAAACGATGTTGTTTTCTTGCCAGAAATGATATCTAAGGCTTATTGATGAAAACCGAAAATCCGATTCTCCAAGACCGGAAATATATCTGGATGAGACATGGGTAAATCAAAATGAGTGTGAGGACAAATGTTGGACTCTACCCGATGGAATTGTTGGTCCACGAGTGAAAACGGGTAAAGGAGCTAGATTTATCCAAGTCTCCCTTATTTATATACCTTGGATTTTATATAGTGCATGCTGGTGGAGAATATGGATTCGTAACAGGAGGATTGCTATTTTTTCGATCGAAAAATGTTAATAAGGGTGATTACCATGATAGTATGAATCATACATGCTTCCTATCATGGTTTCAAACACACCTACTGTCCTGGTAAACATTCCCGCTAGGTCGCTCATTGTCTTAGATAACGCTTCATATCATTCAAAAATATTGAACAAAGCACCTGTCAGCAGTTCAAGGAAATCGGATAGTCTCTTGGTTAACTAACCACAATATAGCTCATGACTCTACTTATACCAAAACCGAACTTCTAGATGTGGTAAAGCAGCACAAGTACCTCTAGGAGTATGAAATGACAAAATCGCTAGAGATGCTGGCCATGAGGTACTCACACTTCCTCCTTATCACTGCGAGTTCAACCGATAGAATTGATTTGGGCAGAAGTAAAAAATGAGGTTAAGAAATGCAATTCAAATCCCAATCAGACTTTGACAAATGTTGAACGTATAACTAAACGTGCAATAGACAGAGTAACAGCAGAGGACTGGAAGTCATGTGTGCGTCATGCAAGAGAAGTGGAGGATATTTATAGGAAAAGGGATATAGCACGTGACCATCTAACTGAGAAATTGATTATAAACATAACCAGTGACAGTGAGGAGTCGGAAAGCGATGATGAATGATTTGTTATTTCAAGTTATTGTTTGATGTAGCCTATCCAATGATTGATTAAAGTATTTTCTTTTGTTGAATCAATTAAATGGTTAATGTATCAAGATGTATGTTTATTTTACCTAAGTATGTTTACATATGTTTGAAGCAAATTTCCATTCTTAAAAGTTTGTTAGACCAAGTTATAACGCAGTGAAACTTCAAGGTATCAGTAGCAAAATATAGTGGGTGGAGGATGAGGGTTCAAGCGCGTTCTTCTCTCTCTCTCTCTCTCTCTCTCTCTCTTCTCTCTCTCTATTTCTACGAGTTTCTGTAGAAATAGCAAATTATTCCGGCGCTCGAATTTTGCCGTAGATTTCATAAATTAATTTTCAGAAGTAGCAAATTATAGAAATGGCAACACTGATTTAATCAGTCGAGTTGTCCTACGGTGAGCGATCTGTCAAAATCAGGTGATCGCTGAGCGGCTGTTTCTCTCAATACACCTCCTCCCTACTTCCAACAGGCATATTTCGTGGTGTTTTATGTTTCATATAATTAAACGGCATATTCAAAGGTATGCAATCGACAGCATATAAGTTATCATGAAACTTTGAGCGTATTGTTTGATTTATTGAATCCATATATAACATAATGCTCCGAAATAAAGCATTGCTTACATTCGACGAAGGTTTCATCTTTGGCTTCGATTTCCTGTGATTTATAAAACTTTTTGTTTCCCTACTCAGAATAGCATTTTAATGATATGAAAATATTTCTAACTCTAGTTCTCCAATGATTAACACTTAATAAGGTAATAGAAAGAGGATTCTATCATATCATATACTATTTTCTGTGAATATACAAGAAAGGACTCGAACTAACGAAGTGGGCGGACCATCACGCCAACTTAGCGTGTGGCAGGTATAGTAAACTTGGGTTTAACAAAGAAACCACGAGGTGAGGGAAAAGGCTCTCTGAAGGAGGCAGGATTGCAAGGGAGAGGATGTCTTCTAGTGTGCTTCCAGGAATGTCTGCCCTCTCGTGTCTTTCGGGTCGTCTTCTTTTAAGCCCTCCGTTCACGATTACGATTTGTTCAAATAGTATAGTAATTTTTTAGATAAAGCGGACTACATATCACGTATGCAAGCCCTACTGGATGATGATGTGACTTATAAAAAATCAACAAAAAATCCCCTTGATCAAGTCATAAAAAACCTCAATAGCATAGTGAAAAGTATCCTTAAAGATAAAACAGAACTACTAGACAAATTGTCAGTCAAATCTCCTTCGCTACCTTACTTGTACGGATTAGTCAAAGCGCACAAAGAAAATAACCCTATGCGGCCTATTATCAGTACTGTTGGTTCAATATATAAACTTTCGAAATATATCAATAAAAGATCTTGTCCCCGTTACTTGGAACCTTCTCCGATTCTCATATATATAATTCTCTAGATTTAGGTGATAAATTAAACAAAATTGCTCTTTGCCCTACTGATAGATTCGTTAGTTTTGATGTATGTTCTCTTTTTACTAAAGTCCTATAGACTCTATTTTAGAATATCTTAGTAATGAAACTAACTCAGCATGCATTACCTCTACCTATAGGTCACATTATTTCACTCACGAGTTTGTGCATTTGTGATTGTAAGTTTTATATTCAATGGTGAATTTTATCAACAAATTTTTGGCATGGCATGGGGAAATCCTTTATCACCATTACTCTCAAACCTGTATATGGAATTCTTTGAAAAACGCTACTTACCTAATATCATTCATATTCCTGTAAAGTGGTATCGTTATGTTGATGATTGTTTAGCTGTTCTTGTCGGTATTGATGTAAATGATTTACTCTCTAAATTAAATAACCAGGTACCATCGATCAAGTTTACTCTAGAATTAGAAAAAGACAATTGCCTCCCTTTCTTAGACGTTTTGTTACATAGAGAACCATTCAATGTAATTCAGTATTTATAGGAAACCGACTAACAAATTAACTTATGTTCATTTCTTCTCAGGCCACCATCTTAACATAAAAATATCAATTTTTCCTCTATGTTTTACGAGCATTGCGAATGTCAGTCCACAATATTTGGATCAAGAAATTGAATACATAAGAAAAATAGGGAAAGATTTATGCTATCCTTCACATATATTAGACATTTGTTATAATAAAGCCCACAAAAAGTTTCATACTGTAAG
>NC_061092.1:54380850-54386635 GCF_015104395.2 Macrobrachium nipponense
GGAGCCCGAGGTGAGCCAGCCTACCGTCAGTTTGAGAAGGCCACAATACAGTTCTTGGGCCTGAAAAACCAGAAAGACTTCTTAGAAGAATGTCTGATGGAACAAGTACCCCCAAAAATGTACAATTTCCACAAATAAAAACAACATCAGATCTCTTTCCACCTTCTCATAGGATGTTCCTCAAAGAAAGGTTCCAGAATATGAAGGATGACATCTAAATATACCAAAAAACCATCAGTCAGGCACAGCACAACCTCTGTCTTGTCACTTCAGGACCCACATGTACCTATCCTCCATTCATGTCGATACAGCTGCTCACAATAGTGTTATTCATTACAATATGCTTGCTCGTGAACTTAACTCATTAATTGAAAATATTATTTGGAACTGTTTAGGTCAACAAAACAAATTTATGAGCCAACCATGTGCCCTTTAACTAATAACCAATCCATAGTCTTGAACTTAGGTTTGTCATTTACCTTAAACCGGATAAAAACACAAACTCCACTTCCTAGTAACATTTGATCAATTCATTGCCAACACCAATTACAAGAAAGACGAAATATGTCTTAAGGGAATTCTTCTAAACATCCTAACCAGACACAGCAACACACCCCCTGCCTAAAAGATTTATGATAGCTATAAACTCACTCCACAAACTAGATGTTATAATCACTAGGTCAGATAAAGACGGTAAAATTGGGCTGATGGACAAGAGTTTCTTTTCAAGAAAAGATCAGTGAACTTTTAAATGATTGAACTACCTATGAGAAATTAACAAAAAAATCCCGAGCTGCAATGTCCCAATAGATTTCTTCAGAAAAATCAGAAACATCAGTAAAGTAAGAAAAATAAAGAAAGTTTGGAAAAAATTCAAACCAATCAATCCAAATTACCTTATTTCTATGGCCTCCCAAAACTCACAAAGATAACATCCACTTCCATCTCATAATCTCGTGTGCTAGACCTTTTAACTACAAATATCCTAAATAGTTAACCGAGTTACTATCCCCCTTTTAGAACTTTATGTTACCTTAAACTATGAGTAGGTGAAGGTCTGGTGGAATCAAGCTAAGCAAGTTAAATACCAAGATTTCCCCCCATTTACTTTAATTATACCAGCTAACAATATTCCTCCCAGCCACACTTTCCTCTTTACGTTACTATTAAGTACAGGACGGTTGGTTCAGCGAGAAAAACAAACTCAAAATCCATGTACTCATCATATACCAAGGAATTAAGGACGAGACGCTGTGCTGTCCACTGGATTCAGTCGTTGGGACACAAACAACTGCTGAATATCAATACACCAAAAAACCAAACAAGCACCAATAACATACAACAACTCAAAACAACACGACAAATCACTACACAAACAAACACCTACGACACCAAGACTTCACACAGCTCAACAAACACCACAATTCTAACATAGACAAACACCAATCAACATCGAGGCTACACAACAACTCAAAATACAACAAATCTATAACAAAAACAAACACCAATCAGCTTAAAGATTTCACAACAACTCACAAACATAAAAATTCACAAATCCAACACAACAGAAACTCACAAGCTCGACAACCTTCAGACGGACACAAAAACAACAAACTCAATTACACAATATCAAAAACCAATCCAGAAAACATACAACAGCAACTCACTACCTCGTTTCACTTGACTGAACTGCCAAATACTGACTGCTATATATATATAATTATATTATATATATATATATAGATATAATATATATATATACATATATATTCATATACATACATATATATATATATATATATATATATATATAATATATATATATATATATAATAATATATATATATATATAATACGGATATATATAATAATATATACATATATATATTATATATTCATATTAATATTACATTATATTATATATCTATATATACTAATATATATTTAAAAAATAAAAATAAATGTATGGTATTCTGTATAATATATATATATCTATATATATTAATATATATATATATATATATATATGTATGTCTATATGTATATATATATATATATATATATATATATATATATATATATATATATATATCCAATAAGAGGTCGAGGCTAGTCCCCATCATGTAGCAGGTGAAGAGGCAAAACATCTCAACACATTGGGTTGCTTTATTGTTGACAATGTTTCAAGACCATAGTCTCATTTTCAAGGCTATAAAAAACAAAATACATAAATTACAAACTTGTCCATCAAGATTGACATAAATTGTCACGTACAAATAAACACGAGAAAATAATATATATATATATATATATATATATATATATATATATATATATATATATGAATAACTTGATCACGAAGTATATTGAACGTGATGCTATGTATAAATAAAGTTTTTTTTGCCACTAAGGAAAAAAAGGAAAAAGTGAGATAGCCAAGTACTTTCGGTCCTGTTCAAACCCTTTACTGAGGCAAACTGATTTTACAAAGAACAACATAGTCAAAAGAAGGCTTAATATACACACTGACACTACCAGATTAGCCATAAGGGCGATTTTCACTCTACAGAAAGGAGGAGCCAGAGGCTAGCCACACCTTGAAGGATACCTGCAGTAAACAAGTGATTCTTCCAGAAAACAGTCATTTTGAAAAAAACCCGGGAGCATATACAATTTAATATCATGAATTTTTACAAAAATTTTCCCAACAAAAATTATTATTAATGAAGAGACGAAAGAAAATATAAATATATATATTATCGAGCAAGAGAAAGAGGAGAGAGAATATCGAACCAGAGAGAGAGAGAGAGAGAGAGAGAGAGAAAGAAAATAATAACTATATACATGTGGGACTAATTTATTAGTTGTTCATTTATTTTGAGGTCCTTCATAAACATCTTAAACAAATATATGGGTCCAAATGGTACATTCCCAGTCTGGGAATGTACCATTTGGACCCATATATTTGTAAGATGTTTATGAAGGACCTCAAAATAAATGAACAACTAATAAATTAGTCCCACATGTATATAGTTATTATTTCTCTCTCTCTCTCTCTCTCTCTCTCTCTCTCCTGGTTCGATATTCTCTCACCCTCTTTCTCTTGTTCGATATATATATATATATATATATATATATATATATATATAATATATATATATATATATATATATATATATATATATATATATATATTTATATTTTCTTTCGTCTTTTCATTAATAATAATTTTTGTTGGGGAAATTTGTGTAAAAATTCATGATATGAAATTGTATGCGCCCGTGTTTTTTTCAAAATGTACTTTTTTCTGCAAAAATCACGTTTACTGCGGGTATCCTTCAAGGTGTGGCTAGCCTCTGGCGGCTCCTCCTTTCTGAAGAGTGAAAATCGCCCTTATGGCTAATCTGGTAGTGTCAGTTTGTATATTAAGCCTTCTTTTGACTATGTTGTTCTTTGTAAAATCAGTTTGCCTCAGTAAAGGGTCCGAACAGGACCGAAAGTACTTGTCTATCTCGCTTTTTCATTTTTTTCCTTCATGGCAAAAAGCCTTTATATATATATATATATATATATATATATATATATATATATATATATATATATATATATATATATATATATATATATATATATATATATATTTATATATATGTAGGCCTAGGGTTTTTTGATTAATAATATATTGCCAATATGTTCGCTGTGACCTGTTGGAATGTGAAGAACAGAGCAGAAGCAACGACCCGAGAAAGCTGACGAATAGTTTCTGTGGATGGCGTGAGATAAAACTGCTTAGTTAGACAAGTCAATGTACAACAGTTATGAACTCTTCTCAAAGTGCCTTTGTGAAACTGGATGCGGCCAGTAATCGTGAGGCGCTAACGAAGTGTGCGTTCGTATGTGCGTGTGCGCCTCTTCTATTGATAATGTGTGATACCCAAGTCTATGGGGGGATTTTGATAGAAGCGTCTTCGAGAGAAAGGCAGGATGCCGTGGTGCTCACCGGGAGTTTTTTTATTAAGTGTGCAAAATAGTCCGGCTGCTTGGGTGAGTGTTGAAGTGTTTTAGCCGAAGACTGGCTTGTTACCTATTTGACATTTTGTGGTAATATTCAATCTTTAATCTCTGATTGTTAAACTTGAGTGTATACTTACGGGATGTGTTCTATGTCTTTGAACAGACGGTTCTGGCAATGGGGGGGACAGGGAGTCCCGATGGATATAGCTTTTTTGGTGACTGAATACTGTCAGACATTTTACTGTTGGGTTTTTTTTAAACTTAGTCTGTAAGACTTGATTAATTCATTATTTATTCATTGTTAATAAATGTATTTTCTTATGATGCAACTCTCTCATTTTGGTTACCTGTTAGAGTGGAGAGAAAGAGGTGAAGAGAAAGAGATTGTCGGAGAGAGAGAGAGAGAGATTGTTTGGAGAGAGAGCCGTTGATCGCTTGGAGAGAGAGAGAGAGAGAGAGAGAGACAGAGCGGCTGTGTGTGTTAGTTTGCCTTGACGCTCGAGTTACACGTTTACCAAATAAAATAATGGGGAATACCATTTGGACCCATATATTTCTAAGATGTTTATGAAGGACCTCAAAATAAATGAACAACTAATAAATTAGTCCCACATGTATATAGTTATGATTTTCTCTCTCTCTTCTCTCTCTCTCTCTCTCTCTCTCTCTCTCTCTCTCTCTCTCTCTCTGGTTCGATATTCTCTCTCTCTATCTCTCTCTCTCTCTCTGTTTCGATATCTCGCTCTCTCTCTCTCTCTTCTCTGGTTCGAGATTCTCCTCTCACTCTTTCTCTTGTCGATATATAGATATATTTATATTTTCTTTCGTCTTTTCATTAATAATAATTTGTGTAAAAATTCATGATATTAAATTGTATATGCTCCCGTGTTTTTTTCAAAATGTACTGTTTTCTGGAAAAATCACTTGTTTACTGCGGGTATCCTTCAAGGTGTGGCTAGCCTCTGGCGGCTCCTCCTTTCTGTAGAGTGAAAATCGCCCTTATGGCTAATCTGGTAGTGTCAGTTTGTATATTAAGCCTTCTTTTGACTATGTTGTTCTTTGTAAAATCAGTTTGCCTCAGTAAAGGGTCCGAACAGGACCGAAAGTACTTGACTATCTCGCTTTTTCATTTTTTTCCTTCGTGGCAAAAAGCCTTTATATATATATATATATATATATATATATATATATATATATATATATATATATATGTGTGTGTGTGTGTGTGTGTGTGTGTGTGTGTTTAGATTAATAAACTATGTTGGTTTTCGATTCCTAGGGTCCTTTGGGCATAGGTCCTAATAAGATTTTAGTCTTCTTGTTGCATGATGCCTATGGAGCCAAAACTGTTTCTCATATCAGTAATGAAGAGAAATGAGAATAGCATTCAAATCATTTGATTCTAATAAAGTCTAGGCATAGTGGTTTGCTACATTCAATTTCTATTAAATTCTAAAAAGACTTTATTAGACACTACGAGTGGTAACAGGATTAATGAGCTCACTGAACATAGTGAATTGTCATTAATTTTCGCCATTTCAAGATATTTAGAATATGGACCCATTTTGTACATCTTGCCATAAAAAAAAAAAAAAAAATAAAAACAGATTGTCCAGTTGAGTGTCCTCATGAATAGTTTCGTAGCAATAGGATAAAAAAGAAAATGAAATGGAAGTTCTTTTGTTGGCAGCCAAAATTAGTGTTATGAAAGCTAAGAAGATGCATAAGATAAAATTTGGCCATTTTCACAGATGAGTTTGAATTTAGTGGG
>NC_061092.1:54387135-54389635 GCF_015104395.2 Macrobrachium nipponense
TCTTATTCAATGGTTGTTGGCAGTTTTTTTGTTCAAAAACTCATCATAAAAACAGCCTAAATATAAAATTAAATAGAGTTACAATAAAAGATTTATTAAAATCATTTAAATATATTTCAATTTTAGTACATAATTTTTTTGAAATTTTCTTATCTTTTTTATGACTAATTTTTGTTTCAAAAATCACTCAAAAATCGGTTAAAATTTTCTTAGGTTTTTGATGACAGATTTTTATTTCAAAAATAATTTTTAAAAGTATTTTAATTTTTGAGAGTTTATTCCTATTTTTGATGGATGATTTTTGTTTCAAAAATCATTCAGAAAATTGGCTAAAACAAGAGAATGTATTTAAAATTAAAATCAGTTAAAAAATTAATTTGAATTCACTAACTTTGATAGCTTTTACCTCTTTTTGATGACGGATTTTTATTTCAAAAATTATTTTAAAAATGGCCTAGAAATAGGACGTAAAATGTTTAAAAAATACATCTATAAATTTGTGCAAAATGTTATTGAGTATATTTCCTTTTTTTATTTAGGCTATTTTTTTTTCAAAAATCAATATAAAAATTTGCTTAAAAGGGGGAAAACGGAATAAATACAGTATTTTATGAATTTTCGCGCTTATTAAGATAACTGATTGTTATTTTTAAAAAAATTTAATAAAAACATGAAAATGAATATAACATTAAAATTTAAACAAAAGCTAAAATCATTTATCAAAAAAATGCCAAAAAATACAAAAATATTGTATATAACTTCAAATAAAGTTTTTAGTTTCATTTTTTGTCCTTTTTTATGCGATTTTCATAATTAGTTATCAAAATGGGGTGGAAAACTCCCAAATATTTTAGTTCATAATTATTTGTTTTTAAACCGTTCTTTTATGTTATATTTATTTTCCCGATTTACGTAATTTTCGAAATGATTTTGGAAACAGAAGTCAGAATTCAATCGAATGCAAAATTATCATAAATGTTGTATTTTTTCATCCTTTTTAGGTGATTTTCATAATGTTCTTGACACAAAAATCTTGCATCAAAAGATGGAAACAATCTCTCAAAAATTGTGTACGAAAATTGAAACTTTTTTGTTAAATGTATGTGCTTTTTTAAAAGATTTTTGAAACAAAAATCACACATCTAAAGGAGGACTAAAACGCGTTAAATATTTCATTTAAATTGATATATATTTTAAGCTTTTTTCAGTTTAATTCTGTTTTTATCATTTTTATGAGGTTTTTTGGAACAAAAAGACAAAAACCTAAAAATATTGGGCAAAAACTGAATATTTATTAAAACTTTTTATGCTATATTTCTTGTCCTATAATAGGCGATTTTTATAACTATATTTGAAAAATGAGTGTACAATCCAAAAATTAAATAATTATTTTAACATGTCTATTTGAAATTAATTCATTTTTGTGATGGATGATTTTTGCGTCAAAAATCATTTAGAAAATTAGCTAAAATTAGGACAATGAACTTTAAATTAAAAGCAGCTTATAAAAGGTTTAATTTGATTCTAATATTTTTAATATTTTGCCTGATTTTTAATGACTGATTTTTATTTCGAAAATTATTTAAAAAAACACCCGAAATTCGGGCAATAAATGTAACAAAAACATTTAAAAAATATATAAATTTTTGCATAATATTTTTGAGAGTTTTTACCACCATATTTTTCACTTTGTCACCAAATAAGATGGCAAAACTCCCAAAAAGGGGAGCCAATAATCCCAAAGATATTACATTCAAAATTACATATTTTTAGAGCTTTTCTCAGTTTCATTTTTTGAACTATTTTTTAGAGAATTTTTATAATGATTAATTGAAACAGAAACCAGCCACCAAAGCAAGTGGTAAAATTTAAATATTTTTTATTACTTTTCATGTTACATTAATCAACCTACAAAAAATTTAGGCGATTTTCTAATTGATTTTTGAAATAAAAATTAGTCACCAAAGAGAGGGTAAAACTCCCAAACAAAAATGTATCAAAAAGATGAGAAAAAACTTTAAGATTTTGTACTAAAATTGAAATATTGTTTTAAACTCTTTAAGTTACATTTATTTTCATATATTTATGCGATTTTTAAAAGCCTTTTGATACAAAAAAATCACTCATCAGATAGAGGTCATAATCTAAAAAAAAATATTGTATTTAATTTGGAATATGTTTAAATGTTTTTGTCTTTCACTAATTTTTTAGTTGTTTTTCTAATTAATTTCTATCAACAAACAGCTTTAACAAAGGGGGAAAAACTCAAAAATTGATATGTTTTAAATTTTCATGTGCTATTAATTGCCCTATTTTAGGCCAATTTTTAAATAATTTTTGAAGTAAAATTAGTCTTACATAGGATTTACAGGTAAATCACTTCCCCAGAGATTAATACAACACAAACGGTCAGTTAGGTATGGACAACAGAACTCGGCTATTTTCAACCATATAAATGAACATAACCATAGAATAAACTGGAATATGTCACGTGTAATTT
>NC_061092.1:54392135-54397135 GCF_015104395.2 Macrobrachium nipponense
GTGTTGCATTACCGCAAGATTTTGAAACCAGCTTTTACGTGAATTTCATTTTGAGCCAGCTATCATCCACTTAAGAGATATTATTAGTCCATGTGGGGACCAGTTGCATTTACTTTTTCTCCAGGCTGTTAAGCAGCCTCTTGTAAATAAATAGCTGTAAAGTAATTAGCTGAGTTTCTGGCGACCTTTCCTCTAGAGTAAATGTTCACTTAAATCCTTTTTTTATGGTAAGTTCAAGTAATTCACTTTGTTTTCCCTCAACTATTCCTGTTTACATATGGATTGGGTCCTTTCAAGGCCCGCGCCCATACGTAAACTATATATATATATATATATATATATATATATATATATATATATATATATATATATATATATATATAAATATATATATATATATATATATATATATATATATATATATATATATATATATATATATATATATATATATATATATATATATATATATAATATATAGATATATATATATATATATATATAGCAATATAGCATCAGTATTTGGCAGTCAGTCAAGTGAAACAGTTTTTTGGACTGAGGTAGTGAGTTGCTGTTGTATGTTTTCTGGATTGTTTTGATAATGTGTAATTGAGTTTGTTGTGTTTGTATCCGTCTGAAGGTTGTTGAGCTTGTGAGTTTCTGTTGTGTTTGATTTGTGAATTTTTGTGTTTGTGAGTTATTGTGAAATCTTTAAGTTGATTGGTGTTTGTTTGTGTTATAGATTTGTTGTATTTTGAGTTGTTGTGTATCCTCGATATTGATTGGTGTTTGTCTACGATAGAATTGTGGTGTTTGTTGAGCTGTGTTAAGTCTTGGTGTCGTAGGTGTTTGTTTGTGTAGTGATTTGTCGTGTAATTTTGAGTTGTTGTATGGTATTGGTGCTTGTTTGGTTTTTTGGTGTATTGATATTCAGCAGTTGTTTGTGTCCCGATGACTGAATCCAGTGGACAGCACAGCATCTCGTCCTTAATTTCTTGGTATATGGTG
This sequence comes from Macrobrachium nipponense, assembly GCF_015104395.2. NCBI lineage: Eukaryota > Metazoa > Arthropoda > Malacostraca > Decapoda > Palaemonidae > Macrobrachium > Macrobrachium nipponense. The sequence continues at coordinate 54,393,144 of NC_061092.1, forward strand.
AGTCCATGGATTTTGAGTTTTGTTTGTTTTCATCGCTGAACCAACCATCCTGTACTTAATAGTAACGTAAAGAGGAAAGTGTGGCCGGTACAATTAAAGTAAATGTGGGGAAATCTTGCTTAGCTTTGATTCCGCCATACCTTCACCTACTCATAGTAAAGGTAACATAAAATTCTAAAAGGGGGGAAGTAGCTCAGCTAACCATTCAGGGAATTTGTAGTTAAAAGGTCTAGCACACGAGATTATGAGATGGAAGGGGATGTTATTTTTGTGAGTTTTGGGATTCCATAGAAACAAGGTAATTTGGGATTGATTGGTTTGAATTTTTCCAAACTTTCTTTATTTTTCTTACTTTCACTGAAGTTTCTGATTTTTCTGAAGAAATCTATTGGGACATGTGGCTCGGGCTTTTTGTTAATTTCTCATAGGTAGTTGTATCATTTAAAAGTTCACTGATCTTTTCTTGATAAGAAACTCTTGTCCATCAACACAATTTTACCATCTTTATCTGACCTAGTGATTATAACGTCTTGTTTGTGGAGTGAGTTTATAGCTATCATAAATCTTTTAGGCAGGTGGTGTGTGTTGTTGTGTCTGGTTAGAATGTTTAGAAGAATTCCCTTAAGACATATTTCGTCTTTCTTGTAATTGGTGCTGGCAATGAATTGCTCAAATGTTACTAGGAAGTGGAGTTTGTGTTTTTATCAGGTTTAGGGTAAATGACAAACCTAAGTTCAAGGACTATTGATTGGTTATTAGTTAATGGGCACATGGTTGGCTCATAAATTTGTTTTGTTGACCTAAACAGTTCCAAATATTATTTTCAATTACTGAGTCAAGTTCACGAGCAAGCCTATTGTAATGAATAACACTATTGTGAGCAGCTGTGTCGATATAAATGGAGGATAGGTACATGTGGGCCCTGAAATGACAAGACAGAGGTTGTGCTGAGCCTGACTGATGGTTTTTTGGTATATTTAGATGTCATCCTTCATATTCTGGATCCTTTCTTTGAGGAACATCCTATCAGATGGTGGAAAGAGATCTGATGTTGTTTTCATTTGTGGAAATCGTACATTTTTGGGGGTACTTGTTCCATCAGACATTCTTCTAAGAAGTCTTTATGGTTTTTCAGGCTGAAAAACTTTGTGTCCTTCTCAAACTGCGGTAGGCTGGCTTCACCTCGGGCTCCTGTTGGCGAATCCAAGATAAGTGGAGAAATTTCATGAATGGCGTCTATGTAAGTAAATTCTTCTGATAAAACAGGATATGTCTCAAGTATAAAAAGCCCATTAAAACAGAAGGAGTTACATTAGCAAAATATATAGTAGGAGATATGTCCTTCATTGATGCCTGGGGTGACTGCTAAACTGACGCTGGTTTTGTTAATTGTCTTAATCCACTTCATTGTTGCCTTAAAGAAGATATTGTCTATATGATCAAAGTCCCAGGATCCATTGGAAAGGTTGTTTTTTCATTGAATATTCTACCATCTGACATTTATGTCAGCAGCTGCTCTTGTATAAAATTCAGGATGAGTTCCAATCCATGGTATGGTTCATTTTATCTTTATGATTGAAAATTGCCGAAGTATGTTGTCCATATCAAACTAATCGTTTATATTGAGTTAATCATTCTGATAGATTTTCCTGTGAAACCATAGTATAACTTATCACAATCCTTATTGGTGACCCAGGAAGGATAGGCATTTAACTATTCCCTGGTGTCTTCTGGCCTCATTAACTCCCTTCTGGTGACTCGTCCGGTGGTCAGATGTTCTTGGACACCTGTTTGAGAAGTGGCCTAGGGATTATCTCATCTATGTAATCCAATTTCCAGTGCCCTCCTGACAGGTTCATACTGTTGATTTGATTGATGATAGTAGATTCTAGTATCTTCCTTTTGTATGGACAACTACTTTTTGAAAACCAGCTTTCCCCCACTCCAGTTCATAGTATGGTCTTTGTCCCTAATATGTAGGAAAATCGTTGAGTTCTCTAATGCATATCACACTGATCTTTTGTGCTCTGCTAATCATTGCGAGATGGATCTACCAGTTTCCCAAGTGCAAATCTCATTACAGTTGCTACACGGTATTTTGTAAACTCCTTACAGTTGCTACACGGTATTTTGTAAACTCCGGCATCTTCTCCTCTTTTTTTATGTATGCAGTAATTAGTGAACTCCCGATGGATTTGGGATAATGGAAAATGAAAGGATTATTAGACCTGAGTTGTTCTGTAGATTTTTGGATGTTTTCATTGTATGGAGGTTCTATTTTATTGTTGAAAGCTATTTGTCTGTTGTGAGAGGGACCTCTGTAGCATATTGTATTCGTTTGATTAATAGCCTTCTCGATAATGTAAGGTGGGTAGAGCAGTTGTATTAGGTGTTGGCGTATCATTTTGAATTCTTAACTTACGTACCCTTTCAACACATTCTAAGCCCCCTGAGGAATAGATTGCACCCGACCATGATGTTTATGGAGACATCGTGGTAGCTTAAAGCAATGAATATAGGAAACAGCGAAAGTGGGTTTCCTGTATACTGTGAACACATATCTGTTCTGTTTTCTTATGATTAGTGCTTTTAAGAGCTGAAATTTTCCGTCCTTTTCCCATTCAGTTTTAAATTTCATGGTCGGAACTAGCGAATTTAGTTGATTGAAAAATTCACTGAAATCTTCTCAGCTATCATCCCAGTAAGGAAAAATATCATCTACGTATCTAAGCCAGATCATTTTGTGGGGTTTGATAGATGACAAAATTTCTGTTTCGAAATATCCATGTATAGGTTAGCTTGAAAGGGGGATAGGGGACTGCACATGCTTCAGCCCAATTTTTGTTTTATTTTTTATTTTTCTTTGTTGGGGGGGAGGGGGGCATTGAAAGAATGCACATTGTTAGTTACACAGAGGTTGATTAGTTTTAGTGTTATGTCAATACCAAGAGGAAAATGTTCTTTATATGACTATAACTCCCTCTTTAGAAAGGACAACACGTAGGCCATTGGGACTTTTGTAAATAATGATTCGACAACAAGGCTGAGCAATTTGATGTTATTTGAGGGGACATTTGAAATGTTAAGTTTTTGTATTTTATGAGAGAGAGAGAGAGAGAGAGAGAGAGAGAGAGAGAGAGAGAGAGAGAGAGAGAGAGAGAGAGAGAGAGTCTTTTTCTCTCAGGGTTCTTGGGGAGATGTCAGTAGCATCCGGAAATTCCAAGTATATCTCTCAGACCGTAACATTGTCATTGACCTCTTATCATGCTTCGATTGATGATGTTGCCCTCCCTTTCAGGCAAACAAAAAATAATTTCCGTATGCAAGATAACTAATTTCTTTCATGCAAATCAGAAACTAATCCAGCCTAACTACAGGTTTCCTATACGAATGAAGCACCGCCTCCTCGCTTTACAACAGACTAAAATTCAATTCATTCAAGACAACTGCAAATCATATTGCATCTTCTTATCCCTCTTACCCAAAGTTCCCGTATCAGATTTGCGTCAGCAGGAGAGATCATAATGATCTCGAAACCCAAAATGAATAAGAAAAGACTAAATAAATCCCAAATTCGGTAACGCTGATATAGATAACAAGATGTCATTCCAGTCTATAGAAAGGATGCTCTTTTCAATACCATTCATGTTACAGTATTCATTTAGTGTACGCCACTCACAATGCAACATAACATGAATATTTCGCTCTTCCAAAGATACCACTGAACATGGAAAAGAAATCAACTTAAACTCCCGTTCTCTTCCCACGCCACTCCGCCTACCTGCGCTCTGACACGACTTTTAATCCTGACCCCGGCGGTTGCAACGCCACGGTAATGAAGTAATCAATTGATCAATCCTCTCGATCCAGCGAAGTGCAAGTTAATTTCCCTGAAGTGGAAGATTAACTTCATCATGTTCATTAAACGGATCATTAAGAGAGATAATTACACTGGTGATCGATTAGCTTTCATTGGTTCTTCATAAATACGC
>NC_061092.1:54402135-54404635 GCF_015104395.2 Macrobrachium nipponense
TACAAGTTTGAGAGTAATGGTGATAAAGGATTTCCCATTGCCATGCCAAAAATTTGTTGATAAAATTCACCATTGAATATAAACTTACAATCACAAATGCACAAACTCGTGAGTGAAATAATGTGACCTATAGGTAGAGGTAATGCATGCTGTTAGTTCATTACTAAGATATTTCTAAATATCGGTCTATAGGGACTTTAGTAAAAAGAGAACATACATCAAAAAAACTAACGAATCTATCAAGTAGGGGCAAAGAGCAATTTTGTTTAATTTATCACCTAAATCTAGAGAATTATATATATGAGAATCGAGATGGTTCCAAGTAACGGGGACAAGATCTTATTGATATTATTTTCGAAGTTTTATATGTAATTGAACCAACAGTACTGATAATAGCCGCATAGGTTATTTTTTTCTTGTGCGTTTTGACTAATCCGTACAAGTAAGGTAGCGAAGGAGATTTGACTGACAATTTGCCTAGTAGTTCTGTTTTATCTTTAAGGATACTTTTCACTATGCTATTGAGGTTTTTTATGACTTGATCAAGGGGATTTTTTGTTGATTTTTTATAAGTCACATCATCATCCAGTAGGGCTTGCATACGTGATATGTAGTCCGCTTTATCTAAAAATTACTATACTATTTGAACAAATCGTAATTGTGAACGGAGGGCTTAAAGAAGACCGACCGAAGACACGAGAGGGCAGACATTCCTGGAAGCACACTAGAAGACATCCTCTCCCTTGCAATCCTGCCTCCTTCAGAGAGCCTTTTCCCTCACCTCGTGGTTTCTTTGTTAAACCCAAGTTTACTATACCTGCCACACGCTAAGTTGGCGGTGATGGTCCGCCCACTTCGTTAGTTCGAGTCCTTTCTTGTATATTCACAGAAAATAGTATATGATATGATAGTATCCTCTTTCTATTACCTTATTAAGTGTTAATCATTGGAGAACTAGAGTTAGAAATATTTTCATATCATTAAATGCTATTTCTGAGTAGGGAAACAAAAAGTTTTATAAATCACAGGAAATCGAAGCCAAAGATGAAACCTTCGTCGAATGTAAGCAATGCTTTATTTCGGAGCATTATGTTATATATGGATTCAATAAATCAAACAATACGCTCAAAGTTTCATGATAACTTATATGCTGTCGATTGCATACCTTTGAATATGCCGTTTGAATTATATGAAACATAAAACCACCACGAAATATGGCTGTTGGAAGTAGGGAGGAGTGTATTGAGAGAAACAGCCGCTCAGCGATCACCTGATTTTGACAGCTCGCTCACCGTAGACAACTCGACTGATTAAATCAGTGTTGCCATTTCTATAATTTGCTACTTCTGAAAATTAATTTATGAAATCTACGGCAAAATTCGAGCGCCGGAATAATTTGCTATTTCTACAGAAACTCGTAGAAATCGAGAGAGAGAGAGAGAGAGAGAGAGAGAGAGAGAGAGAGAGAGAGAGAGAGAGAGAGAGAAAGAACGCGCTTGACCCTCATCCTCCACCCACTATATTTTGCTACTGATACCTTGAAGTTTCACTGCGTTATAACTTGGTCTAACAAACTTTTAAGAATGGAAATTTGCTTCAAACTATGTAAACATACTTAGGTAAAATAAACATACATCTTGATACATTTAACCATTTAATTGATTCAACAAAAGGAAAATCCATTAATCAATCATTGGATAGGCTACATCAAACAATAACTTGAATAACAAATCATTCATCATCGCTTTCCGACTCCTCACTGTCACTGGTTATGTTTATAATCAATTTCTCAGTTAGATGGTCACGTGCTATATCCCTTTTCCTATAAATATCCTCCACTTCTCTTGCATGACGCACACATGACTTCCAGTCCTCTGCTGTTACTCTGTCTATTTGCCCGTTTTACTTATACGTTCAACATTTGTCAAAGTCTGATTGGGATTTGAATTGCATTTCTTAACCTCATTTTTTACTTCTGCCCAAATCAATTCTATCGGGTTGAACTCGCAGTGATAAGGAGGAAGTGTGAGTACCTCATGGCCAGCATCTCTAGCGATTTTGTCAATTTCATACTCCTAGAGGTACTTGTGCTGCTTTACCACATCTAGAAGTTCGGTTTTGGTATAGGTAGAGTCATGAGCTATATTGTGGTTAGTTAACCAAGAGACTATCCGATTTCCTTGAACTGCTGACAGGTGCTTTGTTCAATATTTTTGAATGATATGAAGCGTTATCTAAGACAATGAGCGACCTAGCGGGAATGTTTACCAGTAGGTGTGTTTGAAACCATGATAGGAAGCATGTATGATTCATACTATCATGGTAATCACCCTTATTAACATTTTTCGATCGAAAAAAATAGCAATCCTCCTGTTACGAATCCATATTCTCCACCAGCATGCACTATGATAAATCCAAGGTATATAGAATAAGGGAGACTTGGATAAATCTAGCTCCTTTACCCGTTTTCACTCGTGGACCAACAATTCCATCGGGTAGA
>NC_061092.1:54417135-54444635 GCF_015104395.2 Macrobrachium nipponense
GCTGAATGTTGAAAGGGACTTTGCTGTGCAGTATCCGCCATTGATCCATGCATTTAGGATCTAGCAGCTAAGAAGCGCTGTCAAGTATCCCACTGATTCATTTCCCCAAAAATGAAAACACCCCTTCTTTTTTGTATTTTTCATTAAATCTGCGAGGGAATTTTACTTATAAGAGAGAGAGAGAGAGAGAGAGAGAGAGAGAGAGAGAGAGAGAGAGAGAGAGAATATATGTCCATTTTTGAGAAATGGTTAAATTGACCTATGTTAAATACTATCAGGACAATTTCCCCTGAATATAGAAACTAGCCGTCACCCACAACTCCTTCCGAAGAGGGAAGGCTAATTTGACTATCTTATCTTCCCAACAGACAACAAGAGAGCAGTTCTTCACACGTTGAGAACTTTACGCCAATTCAAAATATAGCCGGGTTTACAACGAAATTTATTGAAGACATGTGAATACTAAAAAGTAAATGAATCACAAAAATCACAGGCGAGGATAAACACTGAGATACTCAACACTCGTGTTTCATGATGAAGTGATGTAGGCTTCGTCTGATGATAACTTCCGTTAGCTTTGTAAGCATATGAAATGAGCAAAGAAGAAAAGGCGAATGCTGGAGGTGGGGCCTGAAGTCAAGGCGTAAAAGTACGTTGAGTTCCCACAATTTAATCGAGCTTACGTTTTACTCCATCGGGTTCACTAATGTTGCTATCATCACCTAAGGTTGGTGTACGATCTAGCAAGACGATCTCTCTCGTAAAACACGATACACATTAGCGCGCGTCTAAACTTCGCGAGTTCTAGAAGATAGGTGATCTAACGGCACTGTGCTTGGCTTCACCAAGGAGCGTCCTCTTTTAAATGCGATACTGTAAAAAAATTCTTGGTTCGTAACTCTAATTTATCAAACGTGCAAAGCGTAGTGTATTCCTCAATACCAAAAGACATGGCATAAAGAAATTAGTAATATGATTTCGCTCTCGTCTGCTAGTCCTCCTGATCTCTTAACCTGACTAGATGGAAGATTTTGTTGGCAAAATCCCTGTAGGGAGGTTTTGCGACAAAGCTCGTGTAATATTGAGAAACTAATGTGCAAAGAGTATAACAGCAATAATGATTAGTCCTAAGACACACACACACTGGCACAAACACTAATTTGGAACTACCCATCAGCGTTTTAAGTACTAACTTGGTGGAATAAATAGACGTCGCCCATTTACCGATTTACTTATTGATAGAGTCTTGAAAATTATCGTTTGTGGATTCATTAAGGCTTTCATGACTGTCCGTTCTTTTAATTCCTGCTTAAACTTCTCCATATACAGGTTCAACGTTCTGTTGCACATTGTCATTGGTCTTGTTAAACTACTTTAATAATAATAATAATAATAATAATAATAATAATAATAATAATAATAATAACTTACACATTGTACAGAATGATGAAAGACTGAGCAAACAATTCCAACGTCATTGTGTCTCTCATCTTTGCAATCTGAAATCTAAAGTCTCATTAACCATAAAATGAGAAGAGAGATCTGGTTTTTGTTTCGGTTACTCTTCGCTGAATTGTATCTGACTATATTGACTCACATATTTGTATGTTTTATGCACTTTTACATACATGAACGAATATACGAGTATATATATATATATATATATATATATATATATATATATATATATATATATATATATATATATGCATATGCATACTCACACATTGATTATGTAATTTTCAGTCGGGGAAATTATTGTCGAATTAATTGGCCATGCTAAGATTTGAGTATTGTTCCTTGCTGATATTTTGTGTTGATCTCTTATTCATGTGTGGGTGTGTGTGTACACTATATATATATATATATATATATATATATATATATATATATATATATATATATATATATATATATATATAGTATATATATATATATATATATATATATATGTACTATATATATATATATATATATATATTATATATATATATATATATATATATATCTATATATATATATATATATATATATATATATATATATATATATAATATATATATATATATATATATATATATATATATATATATATATATATATATATATATATATATATAGTTATGTATATATATATATAGTTATGGGATATATATATATATATATATTATATATATATATATATATATATATATATATATATATATATATATATATATATATATATATCTTAACACCGGATGAAGCATTGCTGGAGTCTGTACTAAAGGTTCATTATGGCACGGTAGTCATAATCCTGTTAACCCTTAAACGCAAAGCGGTTAAAAAAAAAATGTCTCCCGTGTGCCGGAGACGTTTCAGAGTGAGCGCGGGGGGAGCGGAAAAAATATTTTTTTCATAAAATCATAGCGCGCTTAGTTTGGAAGATTAAGAGTTCATTTTTGGCTCCTTTTTTTGTCATTGCCTGAAGTTTAGTATGCAACCATCAGAAATGAAAAAAATTATCATTATCATATATAAATAATGCGATATATGATAGCGCAAAAACGAAATTTCATATATAATTGTATTCAAATCGGGCTGTGCGCAAAACGGTTGAAGGTAACAAGTTACTTTTTATTTCTTTGTAATGTACACTAAATGCAATCATTTGGTATATAACAAATTGTAAACGATAAAAGCAACACAGAGAAAATATTATCACAAAATAATGCATGAATTCGTAACGCGCAGAGGTAAACACATATTTTTTTTTTCAAAAAATTCACCAAATCTAAATATTTTCCTAGAGACTTACAATTTCTACCAAAATGAAGACAAATGAGTTGAATATTACTATACTGTAAGCATATTAGCTTACAAATGCAGTTTTCGACCATATCTGACGAGTTAAATTTGACCAAATGTCAAATTTTTTTATATACATTTTTTTTTTATATGCAATTATTTCGGAAATAAGAAAAGCTACAACTTTCAAATATTTTTCGTTTTATTCTACATGAATTGCACACATTTTCATATATAAAACTCTATGAAATGCCTAATATGAAACGGAGCAAATATTCCGAGAATGGGACTTACGCATTTCGGAGATTTGTGGCGGAGAATCAGCAGAGCGGAGGGAAGGAAAGTTTATTTTTAAAATTCACCATAAATTTAAATATTATGCTAGAGACTTCGAATTTGTTTCACGATGAGATAAATGACTGATATTCTAGACTGTAAGAGTTTTATCTTACAATTGTGTTTTTCGACCATTTCGGTAGAGTCAAATTTGACCGAACGTGGTTTTTTTTTTCATATTTATCGTGATTTATATGCAAACATTTCGAAAATGAGAAAAGCTACAACCTTCAACTATTTTTTGTTGTATTATACATGAAATTGCGCACATTTTCATATATAAAACGTTATGTAACGGCTAATTTAAAATGGTGCAAACATTACCACAATCGCACGTATGATTTTTTTGGAAGAGTTACCGCGCGGACGTAAAGAAAATGTTATTTTTTTCATAAATTCACCATAAATCGAAATATTGTGCAAGAGACTTCCAATTTGTTGCAAAATTAAGGTACATGCTTGAATATTACTAGAAACATTAAGTGTTTTAGCTTACAATTGCGTTTTCGACCATTTCGGTAGTGTCAAAATTGACCGAAGGTTGAAAATTTGTCACTTATCATTTTTTATATGAAAATATTTCAAAATTGATAAAAGCTACAACCATGGGTTGTTTTTAGTTGTATTGTGCATGAAATTGCGCACATTTTCATATATAAACAACTTTATGTAACGGCTAATTTAAAATGGTGCAAAACATTACCACAATCGCATGTATGATTATTTTCGGAAGAGTTACCACGCGGACGTAAGGAAAAAGTTTTTTCATAAATTCACCATAATCGAAATATTGTGCTAGAGACTTCCAATTAGTTGCAAATTAAGTTAAATGATTGAATATTACTAAAATATAAGAGTTTTAGCTTACAATTGCTTTTTTTTTTTTCGACCATTTCAGTAGAGTCAAAGTTGACCGAAGGTTGAAATTTTGCCACTTATCGTTATTTATATTGAAAATATCTCAAAACTGATAAAAGCTACAATCAGAGTATTTTTATTTGTTGTATTCTACATAAAAATGCGCACATTTTCATATATAATAGTCCATGTAACGGCTAATTTAAAATGTAAAAAAATTATGTCAAAGTGACGAAATAATTTCCGAGATGTGTCACAGATACTTTTTAGTGCGGCAAGAAAGAAATTCGCGCTTGCGCGCCTGCGTAACGATTGTAAACAAAACAACCCTTGATCCGTGAACTCCCAGCATCCCCCAAGGCGCGTGATTCAAGAGTTTTCGGCTGGTAGGCCTAAAGTATTTTTTTTCTTTTTTTCCGCGAATTTTTAAAAAAACAACTTTTGTATGTCGAAGTAAAATACGTCAGTCGGCACCCGAGAGACAAAAAATGTCGACGTAAAATACGTCCAGTCGGCGTTTAAGGGTTAATATGAATAGTGATTTTTTTTAAACTACGTATTTAAAGTTCTAAAGCAGTGGTATAATTTATGACGTCAATATGACGTAAAATCCAGAATTTTCTCATTACAAAAATTCCGTAAAGCATAACCTGCCACCAAAAGGTCTACCTGCGATGAGAGCGACGGTATTATACCTAAGCGAATTTCTCGCTCTCTGTTGTTTAATTGTTCCATTCTCACTTATTTCTATTCTGCAAAGAAAGAAAAACACAACTTTCGTTCATTGCTTTCTGATGAATCTGAAGCACTGTGGCAGAGAGAGAGAGTTATTTCGAAAATATAAGGGTTTAGGGTGCTTAAGCCTACACGTAAGTAACTATGTAACAGGAAGTTGCTCGTTTGCGTCATTTAACCACCATTCTGCAAAACTTACATGTAATAGGAGTACTGGACTTTCAAAAACATACTCTTGAAGTCAAGTCATAGAAATTAAAGAAAGTATATATATATATATATATATATATATATATATATATATATATATATATATATATATATATATATATATATTATTTATATATATATATATATGATCAACTTAACGATGCTCCCAAATGTTTACTTTGACTGAATCGGCCTTAAAACTAAGCTCCGTCTTCTCGACCGGAAAGTGATCTAATCATCCATGAAAACGACCCATTCCCCGAAGAGCGAGAAAGTTCAGAAAAGAAATTAATTTGATTTCATTCGAAAAAAGACTCGCAAACTTTCTGATAAGAAATTACTGTCGTTAAAGCCCGGCTTCAAACATAAGAATATAATTAATGATGTGAAAAGCAACTGAAGAAATTTTGTTCCTTCAACACTGTCTAGTCAAGAGGATTTGCATAACGCTGAAAAAATGGATTAGAGTTCACATCAAACATATATACACACATACACATACAGATCACACACACACACACACACACACACACAAATATATAATATTATATATATATATAATATAATATATATATATGTATATATATAATAGATATATAAAATAAATAAATATTATATATATATATATAGATATATATATATATATACTATATATTATATAATATATAATATATATATAATTATATATATAATATATATATATATTATATATATATAAATAAATTTAAAATATAATATATATATAGATAGATATATGAAAGGCCTAGGGTTTTTGATAATAATATATTGCCAATATGTCGCTGAGACCTATGGAATGTGGAGAAGCAACGACCTGAGAAAGCTGATGAATAGTTTTAGGGGATGGCGTGAGATAAAAACTGCATAGTTAGACAAGTCAATGTACTCAGTTCATGAACTCTTCTCAAAGTGCCTTGTGAAACTGGATGCAGCTAGTATTGTGAGGCGCTAACGAAGTGTGCGTTCGTATGTGCGTGTGCGCCCCTTCTATTGAAAATGTTGGATACCCAAGTCTGTGAGGGATTTTGATAGAGGCGTCTTTGGAAGGAAGACAAGATGCCGTGGTGCTCTCCGAAGTGGTTTTTTGTTAAGTGTGCGAAATAGTCCGGTTGCTTGGGTGAGTTTGAACTGTTTAGCCAAAGAGTGGCTTGTATCTGTTTGACATTTTTATAAGAATATCCAATCTTTAATCTCTGATTGTTAAACTTGTGTGTGTACTTATGGGATGTGTTCTGTGTCTTTGAAACAGACGGTTCTAGCAGAACCATCATGGGGGACCGAGAGGGAGTCCCGATTGGGGAAATAGACTTTTGGTGACCGTTACTATTCAGACATTTTTGTTGGGGTTTTAATTGAATAGAGTTAGTCTGTAAGACTTGATTAATTCATTGTTTATTCATTGTTAATAAATGTATTTTCTTATAATGCAACTCTCACATTTTGGTTACCTGTTAGAGTGGAGAGAAAGAGGTGAACGATGAAGAGAGAGCGAGAGAGAGGATCGAGAGAGATAGAGAGAGAGAGAGAGGAGAGAGAGAGAGAGAGAGAGAGAGAGAGAGAGAAAGAAAAGTTTGTTTGGGGTTTGCCTTGACGCTCGAGTTACACGTTTACCAAATGAATAATGAGGAAACAACCTCATTACATATATGTTACGCAAAACGTGGATAATTGCCAAATGTGTACATTTTGCAATTAATTTTGGCTATTGTGTACAATTTGCAGCGCTTGGGGCCTGCAAATTGTACACAATAGGCAAAATTAATTGCAAAATGTACACATTTGGCAATTATCCACATTTTGCGTAACACACACACACACACACACACACACACACACACATATATATATATATATATATATATATATATATATATATATATATATATATATATATATATATATATATATATATATATAATAATATATAGATATATATATATATATATATATATATATATATATATATCTATATATATATATATTATAAAAAAATATATTATATATATATATATATACTATATATATATATATATATATCATATATATCTATATATATATATATATCTATATATATATATATATATATATATATATATATATATATATATATGGTGATTACTATTTTCTTTGGTGATCCCGTATGGCGCTGCATGGTGGTTTTGCTAAAAGCCTGTTTGTCCTAACAGATCTTCCTAAGTGTTCAAACCATCGTACACGTGATTGGGGCTTTGTTTTTCCAATGTAAATTGCACTCGTATTTATAAACGGTATGAGACTGTAGTTCTTGGAGTACGATGTCTTTGTACTTAAACAAACCCCCAACAGTATACTTAGGTTTGAACACTACCCTGACATTAACTTGGGGATTAAATTCCCTTAAAAGTTTTAGTAGTCTATTTTTAACAGAAAAACTCTTATTGCCATAGAAAAACATAGTAGAATACAGTACTGCTTTATTGACTTTTAAAATGGAAACTTTCTGGAACAATAACTTTTCTAGTTGTTTACCAACGAATGTATCTATGAAAACAATATTAAAACCGTTTTTGTGAAGCTCTGTGTTTACTTACAAGCACGTCAAGGAAAGCTAAATTATTATTGTTCTCTACTTCTGAAGTAAATTCAATATTTCGGTGTTTTGAGTTAGAATAATCAAGAAACAGAACTAAAAAAATAAAAATGTATCATCTACATAACGTCTGTAGAACAGTGGTTTAAAGAACTGAGACAATTATCTAGCCAAAAAAACTTCATGCTGAGATAAAAACGCATTGGCCAAAGTAGGACCGAGAGGGTTTCCCATTGCTACACCATCTTTTTGTTTACATACATTTTTGTTAAACATAAAATAACATTCAGACGCAGGTAATGTGAGCAGTTTTTGTAGCTCTTGTCTATAAAATTTATGGATGCTATTAGAGTCATTAAACAAGTCGTTGATGCATATATCAGTGGTTTCTGTTAAAGGATTATTAGTAATAAAGATTTAACATCGAAACATACAAGGACACAATTACCTAGTTCTTGATTGCAAATTTCTTTGGCAAAAGTTAAAAGAATCTCTAACTGTTTACTAATTACATGTACAATAGGCAAAAGTTGTTATCGAACCCTAAGGTCTATTCTTTTATTTTCTTCTCCGTGTATAAAACTGCCGCTCCTGACGACGGTAATTTGAGAGGTCGTTCGCCGCTTAATGTTCCACTTCCTGAGGCGAGATGCCTCTAATCGGGGCAGCGCAAGTGCTCGTCAGGGGAAGCCAAAGCTGCCATTGAAGAGTCTTTTGCTCCCGATGTTGGCACGTCATAACAAGAGAACGACGTCACAGGGTGGTGATGATAGGCCATTTAATTTATGGAAGTTTTCTTCAAGTTCTCTTAAGTTTCTTAAGTTCAGTTAAGTTCCATCTTTGAGAATGTCTTACGGAATCCGCAGTTTCTAAGTTTCTGCTGGGTGTATGTGTGTGTGCGTGCGCGTGTGTTTTGACCATAAATAACCTCCGAGGAGACAGACATTTTTGTCAAATTGTTGACAATTTTTGCCGGAAGAAGATTAAATTACTGCATAAATTTGTTGCTAAAAGTAACTATTTAGCGTTTACACCAGACCCACCACTAAGTATTAGAGGTGATTTGATTTTTAATTGACAGAGGTGTTAACCTTTGATCGTTCGGTCACCCCCAAATACCGTATTTCTTCATTTATTTAGTAAAGTATTATTCCCTTTCCTGACCCATCTGGAAAACTCGCATTTCATCCCGAGATCAAATTAGGACAAATATAATTTTATGCCTTTCTATGATATATATTATATTAAACAGTTATGATGACGAGGAACATGTTATTTCTCTACAATAGGACTTTCAGATGTTCCCTTGCTGACGCCTTTGGTTTCTACTAAATTGATATTCTTAGTATTAGTATTATATCTCCTCTTATCTGCTTGCTTATGGGAGGTTTCATGAAACTGGTGCTCATTACTCTGCATCTTTTTGAGACCGAAAAATTTACTTTAAAAAACTGGGTTGCTCTAATAACTACTGCTGTCTGGGTATGAGAGAGAGAGAGAGAGAGAGAGAGAGAGAGAGAGAGAGAGAGAGAGAGAGAGAGAGAGCATTTTCATGCCCTAATCAGTATACACCGGTTCTTTGCTCAGAAAGGAATAGGTTATTCGAAAAACACGAAGGAGGTCCCAAAACTGTATTAAATTTAGAATAACCTGTTGGACGCAGTCAAAACAGTCTCTGATGTCACTTCCTCATCCTCATCCTCCCTCCTCCCTTTCCTGCACACCTGTCTAATCCTCCCTCCCCAGCTTCCCCTCCCGGAACGCCAGACATCAAGACCTAAATTCTATTGACCGGTCAACTTGCCTTCTTAACTTTCACGAAAGCCCCGCTTTTCCTAATGTTGTCTCTTCCCTTCTCAGCAACAGACTGGGGAATAACGGAGAACAATCTTGCCAATTGCAGGTCCTTTTTTTTGAGGGATGGGGGAGGGGTAGGTGTTGGGCGAAAGGTGAACATGTATCAAATTAAAAAATTAAAAAAACAAATTTATGTTTGAAGTTTTAAGATCACTAGAGGAGAGAGAAGAGAGAGAGAGAGAGAGACGAGAGAGAGAGAGAGAGAGAGATGATTTTCCCTCGTAAGTTGGACGAAAAGCTAGACTTAGAGGTTTAGTTCTCTGCCTCTATTTATTTTTTTATTCTTCTTACATAAACAACAGCAACAATAACATCATCTTTTTGCGATGTCATATTATCGTCCCAATTGAAAAATCTCAAGGGTTGACCTTTTCGATTCAAGGAAAAGAAAAATAAAACTTCTACCTAAAACGGCGTCACTGTCTTATGCTCGTGGCAGAATCGACGCGTGTAAGATTTTCCCCTGACGAATAATTTGCAAACATTATATCCCTTACCTAACGAGAAGTGGTCTTCGTAATTAATACCCACACTTATTACTACTCATACTAAAAAATAAAAATAAAGATAAAATAAAAAAAACGGGCACGAATTATACACGTTCACATATTCTCAGGTGTAAGTGAAAACACAACGAATTTGATCAGAAATCCAACCTCTAATTCAGTACATCAATAATTAAAAAAAAAAAAAAAATCATGAACTGCTTTATATTTTATCAGGAATCATTTTTCAGTACTGTTTAACATGCACATTTTTTTTATCTTGTACATTTTCATTCTGATAGAAAAATCATAAATATCCTATCGATTCGCTTGGTGTAAAACCCAGCCTTCAAATGATTTTGAAAACGACCCTGTGGCGGCAATGCAACCAATCATGAAACCTAGGTGCCAAAAGTTAGAAAGGCTGACCACTTGTTTTTCAGAAGCAGTAATTTTCTAAAATTCATTTTTTTTGTAGTTAAAATTCCATTACACAAGTTACAGGATCATAAGTAATACAGGAGTAATAGATTAACAGAAACTGAGACGTAGTTATATATAAATAAAAAACGAAATGACCATCAGGGAAAGAATAACTGTGAAAGTGCACTGGGACATTCTTACTTTGAATTTCAGTAGAAATAATGATGTGACATCGAAGACATTTATCAACAAAATACCTAACAATGAGAAGTATTCCTTTTTTGAGTGACTGCAGGGATAAATTGCGGTGAATCAGCTGAAACCAAGCCATTTCACAATTTTCACCTCATGAATTAAGAGGAAGTCTTTCTTTGTAAACATGGTCATAAATTGTAGGAAGATTTAAGGGAGTTTTAAAAAGAATTGTCCCTCGTGGTGGAGGAGTGCCGATAATGCATCTCATGCGGTGCACTGTAAGCATTAACTTAAGTTCTTTGCAGCCTGCCTTTCGCCCTCAGCTGCAACCCCTTTTGTTCCTTCTACTGTACCTCATTTCATGATCCCTTTCTTTCATCTTACTTTCTTTCCACTCCTAACAAACTGATTGATTCATGGTGCAATTTTTATTGTCAATTTCCTTTTCAGAGCTTTGGACTGTCTAGCTATGTTTAAAACATGAAACAAATGATTAGTAAATACCTATAGAGCCACCTGCATTCTGGTGAGACATGCACATGCGCACAGACTTCGATATGGTTGAAGTTGTGTTTACATTCCTTTTTCAGTATGTCACTCTCAACTATGCACACACAGGAAATTGTCAGTTATCTCGTTAGTACAATCTGAGTGAAAAATAAATGTTTCTCTTTTGTTTTCTGAAAAGAAAACCATTGTGCTGGTTTTGTCTGTCCATCCGCACTTTTTTGTGCCGTAACTTTTTCTGTCAACTCTCAGATCTTAAAAAAAAAAAAAATTAGGCTGATAATTGCTATGTTGATCATCCATCTCCAATCATCAAGCATGCCAAATTGCAGCGTTTTAGCCTTGGTGGTTTTAATTTTATGTAAGGTTATCCATAATCGCGCTTCTGGCAACGGATGATAGGCAAGGCCACCATCGAGCCGTGGTTATAGTTTCATGGGGCGCGGCTCATACAGCATTATACCGGGACCACCGAAAGGTCGATCTATTTTCCGCTGCTGCCTTTTCTATATGATGCACAAAAAACTAGATCGCACAGGAGAAACTTCGGAGCATTTTTTACTTGTTTTAAATCATGCTCACCAAAACAAGACGTAAAGAAAAGCAATTGATGTCTCAATTTATTTGTTCTTTGTGGAAAGATATGAATAAAAGACAAATGAATTTTTTGACTAAAGTATTTGACGTTTTATTTATTTGTGACTTCATGACTTTCCCTTCTTTTAAGATGGCCCATTATTTTGCTTTTCTTCACTGAAGGTCTAAGAAAGAAAGAAAGCTTTACGACGGCAGTTATTTAATCTGCATGTTTTCCAGTTGTGAAAGAACACTTAAACCTTTTAAGTAAAATATTTTTCTACTATTATTATAAAAAACAAGTTCAAAGTATCTTCGGCGCAATCGAGTTTTCTGTTCAGTAGTGGGCCTCAGCCTGGTTCACTCTTGTTCCCCTGAGAGCCTACATTCTTGATTAAAGTGGCAGTTCCAGAGAGTGAAGTTGAGTAACCATACGGGTTACTTCTGTGTGTGAATATGTGTTTGTGTAAAAGAGAGAGAGAGAGAGAGAGAGAGAGAGAGAGAGAGAGAGAGAGAGAGAGAGGTATGTTAAGGCCTCGTTATGAGAAAAACTTGACCTGATACTATGAAGTAATTTATTGAACACTTATGTAAGAATTCGCTCGTAACTTACGCACTAATAGTTTGGTCTTAATATTTATAGGAAAAGGAAAGCTGTAATAACTGGCCTCCAACGCTTTTTTTCTTTTTCTTTTAATCCTCTGACACACAAGAAGAGTGGTCGCTTTTGTAGAATGAGAATCGCGGTGAACAAATTTTGATACCTGCATTACAAGGTCTGTTTCCTATATAAAAAAAGGGGGCGAAATTACAAGACCGTTTCTATGAAACAGGAACGAGGTTATATCTTGATTAGTGATTGGAATCAGGTTTTGAATGATAGAGTTCTTTAGCGCAGAAGACAGATATGAAGACTAAGGATTCAATTTATTCTAAGGAAACATAAAAGGATGCAACGTTGTCAGGTCTTCACTGGAAGACAAAGGAAAACGGAGCAAAATAACCGCGCTAAACAAGGCGCAGCTGGTTTATTTTAAAGTCAATATAAAGAAAAGGAAGATGATGAAAAGCAAGTTAGATCTAACATGACATCGAGAGCAGAAAGGAAGTCTGCCCACTTCCCCTGCAAGAGGACTGAAGTCACTGGCGATGACGTAACTTCTTGCGTTCCTCACAATGCCACAATATACGACCAACACCAAAGCAGTTAAAAGCAAAACGTGAGAAACTCCTTTTGGCAAAACAGACTTAATCACTTTTGTAGAAACTGACAATGATTCATATTAATAGGAAAAGGTTCTGATAAAAGTGATAATCAAATGGAAGAATATTCTCAGGGCAGGAATCACCTAGTGTGAGTGTTTAGGGCCAAAGTTGGTGAGGAGGAGAACTTCAATACTGGTGTTTCGATGGGGGTCGTCGCCACTTGGCCCAGTTTATGGCTAACGCCTCTTTTGTGCAACTTTCCGAGGTAACAGATGCTGGATTGGTGGGTTCCCTTAGCATATCGTCCTCTCTTTTATAAGCGATATGTCGATGACACTATTGCTCTATTTAGGTCCCGAGAAGCAGCCGAAGCTTTCTTGGAATATATCAATGGCCTACATCCTAATATACATTTCTCAATTGTGTATGAACATGACAACCAACTTGCTTTTTAGGATGTTTTAATTACTGGGACAGAAAATGGTTTTAATACGAGCATCTTTATAAAAACGCCGTTCACAGGTCAAGGTACTAACTTCTATAGCAGTTGTTCCTTAACATTAAATTAAATGGTATTTCCACGCTATTACACCGTGCTTATATGTTATCTTCCAGCTGGCATATTTCTATAGCGAAAATCCAATTTTTACTCCACTTTTTTTTAAAAGAAATTCGAATCCTCCGGCCTTATTCTTTATATATGAATAAACTTTCTCAAATTATATATTCAGCCACGTCAGATTCTTTTACCGGACGTACCTAAATTATTAATCTGTGCCTCTATACCTTTCATTCAGTCCAACGCATTTAAGGTGCAAATACAAAAAGTCATTCAGAAAAAACTTTTCCATCTGTGAATCTCAAGTTAATAGCTAAAAATCCTAAAACTCTGGGTTCTTTGTTCTCCCACAAAAGATAAAATTCCGGCTTTGATGCGATCTTTGGTGGTATATTGCTTTACTTGCCCCAAATGTAAAATCGGGAAATACGTGGGAGCCACCAAAGACTGCTCAAAGTCAGAATCGATTCTCATCTCGAGTCAGTCACCGTAAGTACTTTGAAAACAAAGGATTCTCTAACATACGAGAACATTTAAATAAATGTAAAACATCATTTTCGCATTGTTACCCAAGCACCCAATGACTATTCTCTCTCTGTTTTGGAATCATTGACAATTTAACAGCTTGTGCCCCCATTAAATGGTCAGACCTCTTCCCACAGTTTTGTTTATAGTATAGTTGACGCCCTCCTTTCCAAAACCAGAGAACGTCACTCAGTTTTTAACTCCAATAGAGATAGGTACTGACTTAACCATTCTTCACCTTTTAATTATATTTTAGTTTATTTTTTAAATAATTATTTTTTAGAATATTTAACTTTTATATTGTACCATTTTTATTTATATTAATACTAAGTCTTATTTTAATTTGTATATTTTGTATATTTTGCAGCCCTGATGGTGAGACCTAAAGTCTCGAAAATTTGGACAATAGATATATAATGCGTGCTGGCTTTTCTCCATCGTATATATATATATATATATATATATATATATATATATATATATATATATATATATATATATATATATATATATATATATATATATATATATATATATATATATATATGTGTGTGTGTGTGTGTGTGTGTGTGTGTGTGTGTGTGTGTGTGTGTGTAATCAAACGTAGGTGTAGGCTACGACCAGCAAGACACATCAATGTGAACGTAGACCAGGGAAACCAATCAACTACGACATGTTTCTTCATTTCCGACGTTTCGTAATAATTTGTTTATCACATCATAATTGATTAAGGGATCTGTTGCATAATGAACCAATTTATAGAAAAGTTACTTTAAAAATAAGAAAAAATCATAAGAAAAGTAATATTCATAAATCCAATACAACTGAAAAAACACAAAAGAAGCAACAACAGCTAACTAACCTTAGGTGGAGGGATCAAAAGATAGAATACCTATGGTATCGCATTTACGTGCGGCATCGTGTGAAAGGGCCCTAAAGCTGAGTAGACGAGTTTTGGGCATTTAACTGGTGGACTACTAGTTTGATAAACAATGGTTGAAGAATCTGTAATTCGTGAGGATTTGGTGTTTGGCCTATTATACTGAAATAACTTCTTTCGATGTGAATTTTACAAATTTTGGAATGAGCTCTGATGTTAAAATGTTCTGGACTAGAAAGCTTTCACACAGTAAGAAAGCTTATCCCCCGATGGGAGTCCATTCTGACCCTCAGTTACCTCCTCGTGGATCTGACATACGTCCCAGTTACACTTAAGTCAAGTATATTTATTCGCCACGTTAGAGGATAAAAAAGGACTGAATCGGTCCTTGTAGTTATAAAAGGAACCAAATGTTAACAGGTTTTTGGGAATTAATTTCAAATTCATCGCACTATAATAATTTTGGATGATTTGCATTAATCATTTTCTAAAAGAGTCATCAAACAAAAAGGGAAATTTGACGTAAAAGTTTAATTTGGGTAATTTTGGAGGTTTCGTGACAGCAGTGAGTTGTATGTTAAGAAAAATGCGAAGTTAAAAAAAAAAAAGCTTTTGTAGAAAGCAGTTATTCATGAAATATTCAGAAAGAAAATTAATTTCATGGTGTAAAGATTGCCCAATTGCTGTAATGAAAAAAGCCCTGTGGAGGGATTTTTTCATTACATGAAACAAACAATGCTGTCACGAAACCTCCAAAAGTACCCAAATTAAACCTACGCGTATTTTCCTTCTTTTGCGATGACTCCTTTAGAAAACGGTTGTGCAAATCATCCATAATCATTATGGTGGGATTAATTTAAAATAAATTCCCCAAAACCGTTAATATTTGCAGCATTTTATAAGTCCCTTTTTTATCCACATAATACATACGTATACTTGCCCTAAGTGTAACTCTGGTACATACGTTGGATCCACGGGGAGGTTACTGAGGTCCAGACTAGACTCCCTTCGGGGAATAAGCTTTCGTACTGGGTGTAGGCTCTCCAATCCAGAACATTCTTACATCAGAGCTCATTCCAAAATTTGCAAAACTCACATCAAAAGAAGTGATTTCAGCATAATAGGCCAAACAGGAAACCTTCACGAATTACTATACTTGAATCATTGTTTATCAAACACTAGTCCCCCAGTTAAATACCCAAACCTCCTCTCTCAGTTTTACCTGAGTTACTCTATAAGTATTCTGTCTTTTGCTCTCTGCACCTAAGGCTGGTTAGCGGTCATAGGTTCTCCTGTGTTTTTTTTAGCTTTACTGTATTTGGTGAATTTTATTTTTCTTGTGATTTTTAATTTTTACAGTAACTTTTCTTGCAATTTTTTTTCATTATTCAAGAGATCCCTGATAATGTAATAAAGAAATTATTACAAAACGTCGGAAATTTAGAAATATGTTGGAGTTATAGGTTCCCTGGTCCATCCTCACGCAACACACACACACACACACACACACACACACACACACACACACACACACACACACATATATATATATATATATTATATATATATATATATATATATATATATATATATATATATATATATATATATATATATATATATATATATATATATATGAAATAATGAGTAATTGACAATATAATTAAGACACCGTTGTAATGCGATTTGTACCTTTTTTTCTGAATGGGTAGATGTGATGGGCAGTGTCATTCTTAGAATGTAGAGGTCAACAATTTAACTCTCCATGGAAACGGTGGTCCTGAAGTGACAAGACAGCTCAGCTTCGGAAATGCTGACACAACTTCCTTGGGTGGCGTGATGTCGAAGGTTGCTGCCTAAGCAGAACAGACCACGACCTGTGTCCATGTGCAGTGGATGCAGGTATGCTTTCTGAATCTGGTTTGGGCGTGAACAATGATCTGTATAATGACGTCATAAACTTGTGACAAAATTAGTGACGACACTTATCTGGGAGTGTCTTGTCTGTTAATTTGTGCTTGCAGTCGTGCGAGCTATTCTCCTACATAATGAGAGAGTGAGTTAGCCAAAATGGAGAACGATACAAAGTTGGCAAAGGGCCAAGATGGCTCCTTTGATTGTGTTTTTGATTAAGTATGTGTAATCTGGTTGAATGGGTAAGCATACTTATTTTTAGCCAAAAGAGTGGCTTGACTGTGTTTTGAATATTTGTTTCAAAGATGTTCTATTTTATTTGACCTTTTTATTTTGCTTTTTAATCTTTTGCTTATCGATGTGTTCTCCTGCTTCTTATAGGCGGATCTGGACCAAAGGGGAAGCGATTTGATAACTTATTTAGAAATGGGAAATTAATCATTTTGCTAAAGAAAAACCTGATTTATTTAGTTAATGCTCTTGCTCTTAAATAAATGAATTTTTGTAGTTCACGATCTTGATTTAATTGCCTTAGGTAATAGAGAGAGTGAGAGAGAGATGTAGAGCGAGAGGGAGAGGGGTGTTGAAGAGAGTGAGAGAGAGATGTAGAGAGAGAGAGAGAGAGAACGGATGTCACCTCAATGCCTTGCTGCCGCCATTGCTACCAACATATTTTCCCTTTTAAAATGTACTGGGGTTGGAACCTTGGTAACATACAAATTTTTTATATATATATATATATATATATATATATATATATATATATATATATATATATATATATATATATATATATATGTGTGTGTGTGTACATATGAGTGAGTGTTTGTATGATTGTTTGTCTGCTTGTATGCTAGTATGTATGTTTGTGATCTATAAAAATCCTAACTGCTCAACTGGTCCAGCAAAATTTTGTATGTGGCTATCATTTGACACAGTAATACCTAGTTAAAAGAAGCAGATAACACAGTAATATCTGGTTAAAAGGGACTGACAGCACAACAGTGCCACTCAACTTACTCTGCCATTGACAATCTCAGTCACTTCCCGAGATTCTAGCGAGGCTCACGCTCGCTTACAGTACTCACTGGTTAGTGTTAATTAATGTTGCTAATTAAGTTCTTGATTCGTAGCTCAAGCACCTACGAGATCCCGTACGTTAATTGGTTCTTATTGCAATTTTGGGGGAACCTTTGGTGGAACCATTGTGAATTTAGTGGTAACATCACGAGTGCCACAAAGCCGGACAGTGCTCCTGTAATTTATGTCTTCTGATTACCTATTGAATTATATTAATTTATGGTTAAATGACGAGTAATTTTGGTTTCTGTTAAGGTTTCTCCCACCTTTCTGTTCATAGCTTGCGTTCCACCATTAATATCCAGCACACAGACCAAGACAGTATATATAATAATTATATATATACTATATATATATATATATATATATACTATATATATATATATATATATTATATATATATATATATATATATATATATATATATATATATATATAATATATTATATATATATATATATATATATATAGGACTCTGGGGTATACGAAATCACATACCAGGACTGTGACCAATCTTACATCGGATTTGCAGGTAAATCACTTCCCCTGAGATTAATACAACACAAACGGTCAGTTAGGTATGGACAACAGAACTCCGGCTATTTTCAACCATGGGGTATTCATCTTACAATTTTATAATATTCTGAGTCTTCACCTTACATATTCATGGTATTTTGCGTGGTATTTCGAGTCTTTATTATGCGTTCCTGCTTAAAACAGGGGAGCCGGAGGCACCCGCCTATCCAATTTTATTCTTCCGGTCACGCGGGAGGGCGAGAAGAAAGAGAAGTGAGAGAGAGAGAGAGAGAGTAGAGAGGAGAGAGAGAGAGAGAATTTCTAGCTCATGGCACCAGATTAACATTCACCGGATCATCCAAAGCAAAGATTCGTTTGATGAAGGTATTATCATTTTCCTTTGCTCGCATTGCACTTGTGAAATGAATTTGAGGCTACCATTTATTTGCGCCATATCATTTTCATGAATTACTCATGACGTCTTAAAACGACTTTGCTCCAATTTCATGGTGCTCGAACCTTTCCCATTTCGTGAGTTTCACAACGAAACTGTGTGGGTCATGTTTCCACCATTGCCTTTTGTTGGAAGTTTCTCGATATCTCTAATTAACCTTTGCATCTGCTTTTGATGTTTTTATTTATTTATTTATTTCTTATTTCACTGTGTTTCGTACCTATGCAATTTATGTAGATTCCTTATATTAGCTATTCTACTTTCATAGTAACTGCTTAATCATTTCAGTCCTTTCTTGTAGCTTTTCATTGCACATCGGGATTTTATTGATTTGATTTCTTCTCATTTTAGTTTTCCTGAAAAGAAAACTATTGAAATGTGTTTGTCTGTCCGTCCGCACTTTTTTTTTTTTTCTTTTTTTTTGTCCGCCCTCAGATCTTAAAAACTACCGACGATAGATGACTGCAAATTGGTATGTTGATCATCCACCCTTCAATCATCATACATATCAAATTGCAACTCTCTAGCCTCAGGAGTTTTTAGTTTATTTAAGGTCAAAGTTAGCATAATCGTGCGTCTGGCAACGAATTAGGGTAAGTCACCACCTGGCCGTGATCAAAGTTTCATAGGCCGCCGCTCATTAAAGCATTCTACCGAGACCACTGAAAGATAGAGCTATTTTTGGTGGCCTTGATTATACGCTGTGCAGAAAACTCAAAATCCTGAAATTTCATTCGTTGTTTTATAAGTCCCTCGGAGCATAAATTCTAAATAGCTGTCTGACAGAGCATATTTCATTTCTCACATCGATTTTCAATCTTTCATTTTATTTGTCTCTCAGTTTTCCAATGTTTCTTCCTTTTTCTTTATTTTAATGCTGTTGTATTTTTTGTAGTTTCAATTTTTACTTGTCGACTGCTTTAATATCCTTTGTTGCTCGACGAAAGCCAATCATTTCCACCATTAAATGGAGACGCCGATGGTTCAGGTAATCTGATATTATCTCCATCTAGCCTACCGTCCCCAACCCCCCTACAAAAACAAAAAACAGAAATGAAATCCGTCAAAGGATATGAAACTTTTCTTTTCGATCCTTGATCACCTCAAACCACTAAATCTTTTGAGTTAAAATCCACAATGATGTAAATGAAACTATTTTTCCAAAACACCAAAAGGCTGAAAGCAGGGAACTTTTTACCTTCATGTATTTTGGAAAAAAAAAAAACTTTATTGTGGATTTTAATTCATTGTCTCCGGTCACGACAGAGTGATGCACAATACTGTGTTTTCATCGCATCACACCTCTTGTCATATTCATTTTTGTAATGAAATGGAGGTGAATATCCTCGAGAATTTATTTACGACAGATACGTTGTAATGATGGCATCTAATGTTTTCTTTGACGGGCTTGAGCTTTGGATTTCCATTCTACTTTCCCTGTTCCCTAGAGTGCTGATACCTCTCTTCCTTTAAAGATCTGTCTATTGATTCCATCAAATTAATCCCACTTTCCATCTGGAAAGCAACGATAAGGAAGACTGCCGATCCCATCGGTCTATGCATGAAAATCTTCGCTCTATGCGACCATAATAAAGGTCACGAGTGGCATTCCAAAGTACATTAGAAGCGAATGCGCAGATTCCCGATCCCTTCCGGAGCAGCGATTTAACGAAGGAGTCTTGCAGGTTTTGTAGCTTCGGCGAATCTCAGGTTGATGGAAACTTTTACTCAGCATTGTATAAGAAGTCAGGCTCAGGAGGCAAGAATTCTTTAAAAGCGTTGCGTCTTCTGAAAGTGTTTCAGTCGTTTTTAGTTGGGGCTGCTGGGAGATCAGGAGATTCTCAGTGTGGATTGGATGACACCCAAACGACCTGCTGAAGTTTGGGGCACAAATAAAGAACTGGGAAGTTAAGAGATAATTTTCTTTAAGAATTCATAGATACACAACAAAGTGCACTCACATGTGTTCAAGTGCACCCTTGCCCCACATTCATACACACACATTATATAATACACAACACACACACACACATATATATATGTTATATATATATATATATATATATTCTATATATATATATATATATATATATATATATATATATATAATATATATATATATATATATATATATATATATATATACATATATAATATATATCTATATATATATATATATATATATATATATATATAATATATATATATATATACCTGGTTCAGTTATAACAGAATTCCATCTAATAAAAGGAGCCCATTAAAAACACCAAAATATAGAGAGAGAAATACTATAATTCAGACTGATGTCTCACTCTTCAGGTAGCTTATTACCTGAATAGGGAGACAGCCGTCTGAAAATATAGTATTTCTCCTCTATATTTTAGAGTATTTTATGGGCTCCTTTGATTATATATATATATATATATATATATATATATATATATATATATATATATATGAATAACTGAATCAATAAAGTTTGGAACATGATATATATATAAATATGTGTATTATATATATATATATATATATATATATATATATATATATATATATATATATGATAGTACTATATAATAATACGTCGTTTATGTGTGCGTGTGTGTCTGTGTTGTGTACAGAAAGACTTCATACAGAAAGAAATATAATAGGCAACCATTCATCCACATAAAACACGGAGACAAGAGGAAAAGGAACGTTAAGAGATAAAGCTACGTATATTTATTCTGTAATAATCGGGAGTAAAACCAGTACTCAAGATGAAAAGAACAAAGCGCAAAGGAATGAGCGAAAAACTCATAAAGTTTAGGAAAAGGCTCTGGGTGACTCCCTTTGGGCAAGCATGGAAATTCGCGACTATTGCTGTATAATTATTCCCTTAATTGCTGAAAGAATACAGTTTTATTTTATCTTTTATTTAGACTATTGCTAATGCCCACAGTTTGGAAATTCTATTATTCACTTTAATCTACAGCATATCCTTCACTGCATGTGGTAATAAAAGAGGGTTCAGTATATTACTTCAATAATATTAAAATTCATAAAGATATTCTAATTTTTTTTATTTGTTTTTCTCCATATGTTTATTTTGATCAATATTTTACTATTATTAGTTTTTTTTGTAATATTATTGTTTCTAAGATATCTGTAATATTATTATTTCTAAGATATCTGTTAGACTAAGCCTTCGTGAGTGTGGACTTTTTGAAGTTTTAGGAGAACCCTTCATTTTCACTCACAACGCCGGTTATGTTTCGGTTTGTGTATTTCTCAATGGGATTTCTTTTAATGATATTCCTTTTAGGGAAGGCTCATTCACATCCTTTTGAAATAAACTTTCAGATTGCTTTATTTTCCCGGCAATTCGGCGATGCCCGTTTTTTTTTATAATTATCTTCTGAAAAATTTAAACTTCATGTCGTTCCAAAAGCAATCTGGATACAGAATTGTCATTACAAAATAAATCAATATGACTAAATGTACGGAACAGTAATTACTCTTTTACGTTTTATTATTTTGTTTGAAAAGCATTCAGTTTTTAAAATGAATTCAACTTATAATCTTTCGGAGTAGAAATATTTAGATTTAACTGAACCTGACATACCTTCCTAGGATTTTCATACCAGTGTCTTTGGCAATACTGATTTGTTTATCAAAATATACAAAAGGGAATTTGGTTGCCCGTTCCATTTATATTTGCTCTTAAATTTCTGTTCTATTTAAAAGTTTTCATGTAAGTAACTTAAGTTATGTGATGGGTTTGTGTTCTTCTCTTAATCCTAACATATTCCGAATAGTATTATCTCCATTAATTCTGTTTCATGTTTTTATATCATGGACTTTATTTTAATGCGTGTTTTGAAACACTCTACCTTCTTCTATGACTTTTGCAGGTCGATTGATAGCTCCCTGGCTTTTCATTGGAAAGTCTGGGTTCTGACCCCAGTGGGAGTCAGAAGTTTATTTATGTGAAACAAGTGCTAATGTGTCCACTAGTTGCATCATAATCCTACTGAAAGGGTAATTTGAATGAAATTCTGCCAACTGACTCACTAGTTAGATAAAATTTTTTTGGTATATTAGATGGCAGCCTGCGCAAGAAAAACCTCAGGTAAGGAAGTACTTAGGTTCTAACTTACTTCTTTACCTGTGTGTCACTAGGTAGCACCCTGACATTTTATTTGAGAGACTGGAGTTCGATCCCAATGTGAGTCTGAAATTTATAATAGCATTAACCTTTCCAATGGAGCTTGGGACTCTGACCATATAGACAATATCGTCCTTAAGGCAATGATGAAACGGATTAAGACAATTGACTGAAGCAACGGCGTCTGCTTAGCGGTGACCCCAGGCATCACCTAAGGGCATATCTCCCACTATATATTCGTCAATGCAACTTCTTTCGTCAGTCACTACTTGATAAGGGTAGGAGCGGTCAATCAAGATATACTCTTTAGCTTTAAACCAGTGTTTTAATGAACTTTTTATACTTTATGAGGATCTGCTACCCTATTAGCACCATCTAGGAATTGCTGCAGTCCCTACACTCTACGCCATCTGTTGACTTTTTAAACCTTCAGTATCATCGCCTGGGACATTCATCCATGGAATTTTTGTATAGTAAATTAGAATACTTTGTTTAAAATACGTTTACTTTAGACGTAAATCGTACGTCCAGAGTTGAGTCTGGTTTACTGCTTGCTTAAGTTTGGTTATCTTCTTCATTATTACTTTTTTGGAGATAAGTGTTGTAAATAATAAGTAAGTGCATTATATATTGTATTTAATATCTTTTACGTGCTGTGTTTTCTACACCCCGATTACAGTGTATTTGTTTGAAAAGTGTATTACAATCTTATACTTAGCACCATCTAAATATTTAGCTATGATGTGTAATATGAATGAAAATCACTGAATAATTTATTTACGTGCCGTTCTTGAATCAGTGATTGTGAACAAAGATATTTCCGTTAAATCTGGTATCAGGTTAAATTAAAGTTGAGTAGTTAAAAGTAAGGAACGCCACAACTTATATATATATATATATATATATATATATATATATATATATATATATATATATATATATATATATATTATATATATATATATATGTATATATATATATATATATATATATATATATATATATATATATATATATATATATATATATATATATATATATATATATTTTATATATATTAATCTACAAATGTCGTTTAATATCTAATTCACTCTACCCCGGAATTAATATATTTTTTTAAATGTTAACCAAAGGATTTTTTTTAGTTGATAATAATTTTGTCGGCTTCCGGGCGGGAACCTAGGAACCAAGAAACCAGGGCGTACAGTTAAGCGCCTTTAACCACACAGCTACCAGTAGAGCTGAAAGTTAACGCACGCCGCCTCTCACCTACAAATGTCTGTCGCGCACCGGTATTCGTTGTTTTGGAGTTGGCATCAACCCACCCCGACCTTAATAACTGTGTAGTGCTTTTGTAGCACGTAGCCAATTTATGAGTCTGATTACATCACCTTCAATTCATATATACTCATTAAGGTACAAATGTTATTTGATATCTAATTCGCTCTACCTCGTAAATAATATTATGAACTAAAAAAATTCCCCTCCGGTTAACATATAATGAAAATATATTAATGCTGAGTTAAAGCGAATTATATATTAAAGGACATTTGTAGCTTAATGCCTATATATGAATCACGATGATGTTATCACTCATATATACTATATCTATATATATATATATATATATATATATATAATATATATATATATATATATATATATATATATATATATATATACATATATATATGCATGTATATAAATATACAAACAAATAGATAGAGGAATATACAAAAAGATGAAAGGATAAAACGAGTTATAATTCCCCCTCGTGAGAGAACATAAAAACGGAGAATTTTACCAAATTTTACAATTTTTCTAGTAAGTAATTTTATGTTATTTTGTAAAAAAAATAGATAAAAACTAAACCAGTCAGAAATATGGGGCATATTTGTTGTAAAATACATTTACGTAAATTTATTGAGATCGAGATCCAGTAATTTTTGGGTTATAGGCTACATGCCTTTTCTGATATTTCTTAGCACTTTTATTTGCACAATTAATATCATAAATGACATACTATCATAAAATATAAGAACTAAAACCAACAACAACCCCTGGTTATATTTATGAGCAAATATTATATAATAAGATACCATGTGAGAGAGAGAGAGAGGAATTGCATCTATCTTTGAAGTTTGTAGTCAAGCACACTACTAAATCGTCTCATGTCATGAGGCTCACACTTCATCAGCAGTACAGAACCAGTGTAAAAGTTGCCATTAGTGAATTTATGGGTTAAAGAAGTCATGGTACCTCTTTCCCGCCCGATTCCCCGAAATCGATGGTGCGTAATATTGCTTCTCATCATGAGTAAATCGGTCAACCACCCAAAACCTGTTATTGCTTCTCACGTGAGTATATCTGCCCATTAAGGGTTTAGTAAAAGTTCGCAATAAACAACACAAGTAAAAATGTTCACACTCAAATCGCTGTTAAATACTGTATTTATTTTCTCAAACCCCGAATCTTGTTTTAATTTCATATTGAAATATTTCAAAGCGTAGTTGTGCATTCCCTTGCGTTTCTGCAGAGAAGGTCCAAATTAAAGTTGCGCTTTATAATGTTGACTGAATGCATTGTTTTCACTCTCTCGAAATTCTCACAAAAAATGATTTCCATGAGGTAGAAAGATTTCAGGCACCTACAGACACACACATACACATGCACACACACACACACACGCGCGTACTTAGGCTTTCCAGATTACTTTAATTATTGTTCCAGCTTTGTCTGTCCGTCCGTCGATCCGCCATCAGATCTAAAACACTACTGTGGCTAGAGGGCTGAGAAATTACAACCCTCTATCTTCTGTAGTTTTTATTTCATTTAAGGCTGAAGTTAGCCATGATAGTGCATCTGGTAGCGCTTTCCGGAGCCATGGGAAGCACCCTCACTATGCCGCATCTGGTGAGCGACTGGAAACCTGCCGGTCAATTGTTGATGGTTTTATACAGCATTATACATTCTACAGAAAACTCGATTGCGGCGAAGAAAGTATGGCCGATTATTTACTTGTTTAATGTACACAAACAATCAAAGAGAGAGAGAGAGAGAGAGAGAGAGAGAGAGAGAGAGAGTACTTTTGTTTGCTTTTTGTATAGACGGCCGAGAAGAGAGAATGGTATTACTCTGTTTAATCTTACATCGAACGTCTAATAACGAGGTGCATAAATCATTGCTCGGTTTAACAGAACCATTCTGGATTAAGCAAGTGGTTGGGAATTGAACTAAAATACTCTATCATTATTAAGCTCCGCAAACCATATTTTCCTTATGTATTGATGGAATTATTTACAGAGACTAAATGCCTGATGGTTATAAAGGTTTAAGAAGGTTAAATTTAGTGTTGGTGCCGTAGATATAGAGGAAGAGATTAGACAGCCTATGATAGCCAACCAGTTTGTGACGTGCACTGTCTGGCCACATTGCCATGTGTTGATTATTATGTAAACAATGACACAACACATACAGTCGTATGGGAAACCCTTTGCTGTTTAAACCATGTTTTCTCGGCTGTCCGTCAAGATTGTAAAACGATTTGTACACCTTTTACTAAATACAATATGTACTGTATGAAGAAATAAAAGTATTTGATTTTGCTGGTATATTTCTTCTACAGTTAAGCCATAAAATTTAACAGGTATGGCACCATTACAACATCAGTATCATGCTGCATTGAGAGCTAATTTTCTCGGAAGTCTTCCAAAATTGGTAAATAAATCATCTTTGCAGCATTTACCAAGGATAATGAGTAATATATGCAGGAATATCAATAGTAATTCTGTCTGCTGTAGTTTATCTACACTTGAGCAATAAAGTATTGTTCTTTATTCATGGGTTAAATTGACAGGCAGTAAAATTTGACAACAGTATGCTAAAATACTTGGCATCTGTAACGCTGTCATCTCATATAAGTTTCATATATAGGCAAAATGATATCAATAATAGCCTACTATCTATTTCAAGGCCCATGACACCCTCCTTTTTTTATATAACTAATGAACTAGGCTTCTGATTAATGTAAAACCGAAACCGACCACCAGAGTTTGAGACACCGACCTAATTAAGAAAAATGGAATCAAGCATCTACTCCGCATTATTGTCTTACTTTATATCGAGAAATGTCATCTCAATTTTGTGGCTGGTGAGAACGGAAATAAGACCTGGCAACTAGGCGCAGAAAGACGTGTCGACCATGACGTGGGGACCTGTGACGTTTACACCTGCCACGCCCCCGTTTCTGTATGGTTATGAAATAATATATAAGTTGTAGTGAATTATACTGTGTTCTTTAATGGAATCTAAAATGACTGATTGTTTATTATGTTTGAATAAACTCATTTTTGCTTCACTTGTGTTTATTATTTAATTAATATGTAATTCTTACGAAAAAGAAGACAGAAAATAAAAATCTCGGATGGCAATCACAGACTCAGAGAGGTGATCGTGTTAGGGAAGGTACACGTCTGTTAGATACATGGCATTGACAAGGGCTCCTGCTGACACCTTGCTTACTGCCTACTATTGATATTTTATATCATGTCTAGAATGCTTCACCATTGTCCACAAGGTTGTCGTAATACTTTTGTGTTGCGACTCTTAACATACTTCAAGAGGGAAGAAGACAATAATAAACTGGAGATTGGATTGAATAGGT